>NC_069659.1:255145000-255147500 GCF_027244095.1 Hemicordylus capensis | reverse complement strand
CTGCTAAGTCAGGGACTTATAACAAAAGCTTTGTAAACAAAAGATTAAACTGAATCGAGCTTTAGAAAATGAAAGGAAAACAAGAGTCAAATAATCACAGATCAGAGTGGGGCTGCTCAGATTGAAATCACTACAAGCTACTGGAGTGGAAAATGTTTAATTGAACTATTTCATTACGCAGGAAGTTTTATGTCCCTCTTGTAGAATCCAAAATATTTGTATCAGAAAACCCATTCCCTTCTTCCTTTAATAAAACTATACAGCAGAAATTATTATGTATACTCTTAAACATTTTTGTATGTTGGCAGTAAGCATGCATAAAGTCATTAGACTTGTTAGGTATTGCAAAGCATACATAAATCTACTGTAACAGTTGATCTTATATATCTTGCAGTGTATTTGCTTGCTTATATCTTTTTATTTTCATAATGTTCAATAATGTGCCCTCAGTCGTTTTTGGTGCTTCAAATGAGTGATTTGGAGGGGCAGACAATAAACTGAAACTTGTAGATACTAACCTTTGGTAACCGTTCAGGATCACCTGGATGCCGTGGAATGACTTTCTGCAACCTCTGGAACCCGTAATCTATGGTTGGTTCATTAAGGGCTGAAACACATACAAAATGCTTGGTCAGCCTATGTATGTAATAGTTGTCAGCAAATACATGCAAATAAAGGTGTGATACTTCTGCCTCAACTCGCCCATGATAGGAAGGGACAATTTTCTAGTGACAATATTCTTGTCTCCCCAGCTCCATTTTTGTGTTTTTACACAAACACCATTATTATTTCTCTCCACAATTAGGCGGGGAGGGGGAGGGAGTCAAAGGTTACTCAAAATAGTGCAAAAAATGGCTGGAGCAGTAACAAAGTTACAGGTCTTGAGGCCATATATAGCAATCACTACAGTCATGATATGATGTCTGCATCATGCACTGCTTTCTACACTGGCTGTGGATTTATGGGAAACTGGCAATTATGACATATGTCCAGCTATTGCTAGCTTCAGATTTATCCCTGTGGTCCTTTTTTGTCTAGCATATTGCCTGAGCACAAACCAGGCAGGAGGAGCACTTAATCTTGCAAAGCTTTAATAATCTGTGAATGGCTGACTACAAACTGATGTAGAGCACTATCATTCTACAGCTGCAATCCACTAGCCTCACAAAATTGCAGGCCACAAATAGTAATTAATCTTTTTATCCCTCAAATTGTAATTTTGACTATGAACTGTGCTTGGTCATAAATCAGCAGCACATGCTGCTGTGTACAGTGCATGAATCATGAATCTGACTCAGTTAGACTGCACACATTGTGTTTAACAAGCTTTATAAGGAGTCATAGGACTTTATTATAGCTCTGCCTGACTCAAACAAAAACTGAGCCCGGAGGCCCAAGGACTAGAGTTAAGATGAAAATACTTATTAGAGTATATTACTTCTTGATGTAGATATCGTTTCTAACAGAGTAAGTCCATGGTGCATGGTGCTACATAAATCAATGGGTTTTCTAAGACTAATAAGAACTGCCTCCATCTATTCATTACTCAGCGTACAATTTAGGCCATCACTCATTAGTCAGCATGTAATTTGATGATTAACACTGAATAGCTCAGCAGGTTTGCTGAGCACAAGTGAATGCAAAAAAAAAAAAAAAAGCTTTCAACTTACTAGCACATGATCACAGTCCAACATTTGGAAATGTTTTACAAAATAATTGGTTCACATTATTATAAGTGCTTTGGTTATTTGTGTAAACATGTAATAGTACATCTGATAATCAATGCATGGGGGCTCCCACAATATGCACTCAATAACACAGCAGAAAGTTGAAGACTGCAATATGATTTGACATTCCATCATGCATCCCGGAGACAAAGGTCCACATAGGAATGTGAAGTAAGACATTTTCTTGTTAATAAAGCATTGATCCGATGTATTGATTTTACATGACATGGCTTTTGCTGGGATTTCGCCCTCCTTTTTCTTTGCAAATAGTAAAGCTCTTCAAAATGCCTTGGCGTCTGTGACATGGCAAAATTTCTAACTCTCTGTGATGTAAATTCTATATGTGTAAAACCACTTCATAATCAGACCATTAATCATCAGAAGCTGTCAGCACTGACTTTGGGGACAATTTGTCATGTCTTTGCCTGGGCCTATACTAGTGTGTCAGGCAGAAGCCTAGTGTGTTGGGACAGATGAGCCTCTTGTATAGCCTCACAAAATGACTTGCTCAAATAAAAAAAAAGGTTTAAATAAAGTATTACTTTTCCTGATTAGAGAACAAAAAAGGTGGCACTCTGTGCATTTGTAACATGTCAAGGTTTCTTCTATTTTCCAGCTAATCACCATGACTGTTTGACTTAATGAATCTGGTCTGATGAAAGGTGATCAGAAAAGATAGATGGCCAACTGCTATTGATTTCATGCAGATGTAACTGACAAGTGATAGCTTTAATGCAAGCTTTCAGAAGCTTTATGACTTATAACCATGCATT
>NC_069659.1:255117500-255140000 GCF_027244095.1 Hemicordylus capensis | reverse complement strand
AACCATTATAGGGCTAAAAAACACTGGTCTATTAATAATTATATTTCTCCTCCAGGCATCCAGTGGGCAGTCTCCATTTCTGTGATAGCATCTCCTCCAGTCAAAAGAAGGGATCATTTGCTGACTTCTCCAGAGGGATGGACTCCCTGGTTTCTTGAGGTTTGTGGAGATCTGCCAAGCCCTCTTCATTTTTGGTTTCTTTTTCCTTTTCTGGCACAGAGGGAATCAATGTTGCTCTTTTTTCTCTCACTCCAACAGGGGAGATGACTGCTGTGGCCTTGCCACACTAGGAAAGAAACAAAGCCAGCTTCCTTTTCCTCCAGGCTCGGGCAACATGCAGAAGACTGAGCTTTCTCTGCCCCCGCTCCTTTGCAGCTGTGAATGGGAAATCCAATATGGAGTCACAAACATTGGTCACTTCCTCTGTCTCTAGGCAGGTGGGAAAGCAGCAGCTATTCCTAGAGACCAACAAAGTAGATTCTCATACATTAGTGGAGTTCTCCGGTCGCAGTATCAGCAAATGCAGTTGCTGATATTTTGCACTCTCCAGTGCAGGTCAGGCTAAACCACATGCTTGTGGATCATCAGGACCAGGAGACAAAAACGTTCTGTCTTTCCAAGAGTAATGTGAGTAAAAGAGCCCTAGACATTCCTTTTGCATTGTCCCTAGATTTATTTATTTATTTATTTATTTACTTTAGTTTTAACATTTATATCCTGCTTATCCTCACAACAACCCTGTGAGGTAGGTTAGGTTGAGAGATACATGAATGGCCCAGAGTCATCCAGTGAGATTTATGGTTGAATGGGGATTTGAATTTGGGTCTTCCTAGTCCTAGTCCAACACTCTAACCACTATGCTATATCAAGGAAGCATTCAAAATATGAGTTCTTGCGGGAAGTAAAAGAAATGGATTAAGGTACAGACCTACTTGGAATTGCTAAACTGAAAAATGAGCCCTGGCAATCAAATCAGTTTCCAGAGAATGCATAAAGGACACTCACAAGGAAACAGGTTCTACAAACCCAAGTGAAGGTGCAACAGCCAATCCTGAGGCTACTTCAGATACAAGCACAGTGAGACACAGGGATACGTCTTCTAGGGATCCCAGCAGAATAGATACTGGTACCATGGGAAAGTGGAAAACACACAGATCCTCCTAAACACCTCACTGGAACATCTTCTTCTTGTAAGAGACTCATACCCCACATAGGAACAGATGGCAAGGAGTTCCCCTTCCCCCTTCCCAGATGTCACACACATTCGGATGCCTCAGTGGACTTCACACAAAGGGCGGAGGAGCGGGAGAGGAGGAGGAGGAGAAATTCAAGGTAGATTTAACCCAGCAGAGACTTGCCAATAATTAAAGTAAAGTTGTGCCATCGAGTTGGTGTCGACTCCTGGAGACCACAGAGCCCTGTGCTTTTCTTTGGTAGAACACAGGAGGAGTTTACCATTGCCATCTCCTGCACAGTGTGAATGACCCTTTCAGCATCTTCCTATATCGCTGCTGCCTGATATAGGTGTTTCCCATAGTCTGGGAAACATACCAGTGGGAATTCAAACTGGCAACCTCTTGCTACTTTCCAATACTCCTGGGCAAAACTATATATTCTCTGGAACTCATCCCATAGCCACAGCCTATTGTTGGAACTGCAATACAAGGGACCTTTTCTTCACTTCTCCCAGAGATCAGATCAGCTTTTCCAAAGGAACAAATCAAGCACCCTGTGGTATCCTACCCAGGTTTATTTGACAAACTACTAAGGTCTGAAGGCCCAACTATGTCGGACTGAAGATAGTAAATAAGGTACCCACACAACACTATACCTGTTTAGATCTGTGTGCCCTTAGGGAAGGAAGCACCTCACATTATCAGTAGTGCTGTGCATGGAACCATGGAGATGTGGTTTGACGCCAGGTGGGGGTGGTTCTTTAAAGGTTTTTAGGGTAATCCATGGGGCGGCAGCATACCTCCCTGGGTGCACACGCAGGCGCTACTTCTGGCCACTTCTGACCAAGAACGGGGGAAGTGGCGGCAGGGGGGTACGCTGCTGCCCCATGGATTACCCTAAAACCCTTTTAAGAACCACCCCATACGGCGTTGAACTGCACCTCCATCGAGACGCCCCATGAATTACACTAAAAACAGAGCGCCAGCAGGGGAAAAGCAGCGGGAGGGTTAAGTGCACCCTCCCCCGCCCTTAAAGAAAACCCCCCCACAGCATCGAACCTTTGAGCCGGCGCTGCCTTCGAACCGGTTCAGAGGCTTCTTAAATGGCCTCTGGACCGGTTCATGAACATCCCTAATGATCAGCTCCTGAAGGGAACAACTGTGTGCCTGAGACAACTGTTGGGGCAGCCCCTTCCCACCTTCCCAGAGACTGCTTGATACAACTGTATTTATCCTCTGTAACATTTATTTTGTTGTATTTTTAATATGTAAATATTTGTAAACCACCTTAGATGTCTTGACAGAAATGCAGCATATAAATGCAATAAATAAATAAATAAATTTAAAAACTATCAAAGCAGGGGTGTAGCAAGGTTGGAGTGGGCCCAAGGACAAGATTTTAAAATGCCCCTCCTCACTGAAGCTCAGCTCATGAAGTAAAGAAATCTTAAATGAGGCTCAATAGTGGTAACAAAAAACATAGTAAAAATATAACCTATGTGCCACAACAAAACATCATCCTAAATTATTTTTTAAAAGGTTTTGTAAATTGTGGACGATGTAAGTCATTTAATGGTACTAGAGAAAGACATGCTGTTCTGGTAGCTCCAGGTCTTAACACTCACATCAATTTCAGAGGATGAATACAACTGAAGGAAGCCCAGGTGGGTGCGCAGTTGGGGGAGTCAGTCATGTGACTTGCCTATGGGGGGCCTCCCAAGGCAGTGGGTCCCAAAACAACTGTCTCCCCTTGCCCTATTATAGTTATGCCCCTGTATGAAAGACTATGCAAAGACTATCCTGAAGACCTGAGAGGAGAGCTGGTCTTGTAATAGCAAGCATGACTTGTCCCCTTAGCTAAGCAGGGTCTGCCCTGGTTGCATATGAATGGGAGACTTGAAGTGAGAGCACTGTAAGATATTCCCCTTAGGGGATGGAGCCGTTCTGGGAAGAGCATCCAGGTTCCAAGTTCCCTCCCTGGCATCTCCCAGATAGGGCTGAGAAAGATTCCTGCTTGCAACCTTGGAGAAGCTGCTGCCAGTCTGTGCAGATGATACTGAACAAGATGGACCTATGGTCTTACTCAGTATATGGCAGCTTCCTATAATGTCCCTATGTAAATATCACACCAGATACATCATGGAGCATGCCTAACTGGGCAATGTACCCATGGTCATAGGAACTGGAAACTTCAGGATCTGCAAAGACTATCCTGAAGACCTGAGAGAAATTGGTTTATAGAAATATATTCAGCTGAGTGATAGAGGGTTAGCCTTAAGTGTAGTGGTGTACCAGAAGATGTGGCTTGAAAGCTCAGACAACAATCCTGGTTTTCAATCCTGTTTGAATGATTAACCTGTTTATGTTCCAAATTCTTCCGCTAGATGTGGAACTAATGAAGGTGGGTGGGGGTGGTCCTTGCCCACTGTCAAGAAGATGGATTTGAAAGCCAAGCAACCATTGCATGGTTGCATTTTCCCAAACATGGGCTCAAGCTCCAAACCTACAGTGGTTTCAAGTATAGGCAGAGTGCAGCCAAGCTTACATAGAAGGGATCTCCTGTACCTACAGCCCCTGGTGGCGCAGTGGTAAAACTGCCGCCCTGTAACCAGAAGGTTACAAGTTCGATCCTGACCAGGGGCTCAAGGTTGACTCAGCCTTCCATCCTTCCGAGGTCGGTAAAATGAGTACCCAGAATGTTGGGGGCAATATGCTAAATCATTGTAAACTGCTTAGAGAGCTCCGGCTATAAAGCGGTATATAAATGTAAGTGCTATTGCTATTGCTAGTGCTATTGCTACTTGGCAGGTCAGAAACTTTCATCATTCCATGGAGACATGAAGCAACACCCAAACTAGACAGGACGATACATCTATCCAAAACAGATGCATAGATGCTGGAGACAGCATAGAAGTAGTCGAAAAGCTCACAGATCAGTACATTGATGTCCAGGTTCAAATAATCCAGTCAAGCAACAAATTATTCTGGCATCATTTAGACATAAGAGCAATAGATTGTTTTAGATCTGCAGGGGAACTAAGGAGTTTATTCAGTTTTGTTTTACAGTGCCCCCACAAAAGAGAGATATCAGGTTTTGGACCTCAAACATCCTTACAAAGAAACACTTCTGTTTTGAGACTCTGTAGCTGTTGTAATAGCTGTTGATCAAGGGGACTTGACTTCCATAGATCTATTTAGGGCCTATCTACACATACCCACTCTAGCCACAGGAATTTCCTCAGATCTGAATATAATGGGATACACTTCCAACAGGCTTCAGTCTGTTATCAACGCCCAGGATGTTCACCAAAGTCCTCTTGACACCAGTAGCTCACCTAAGATTCCAGGTGATTTCACTATACCCATACCTCAGTGATATTCCGATTAGCTCTGTATTGCTACTGGGAGAAACAGTTGTGTGCAGGACCACCAAATGCCTGTAGGCTCATGGCTTCATCCTCAGCCTGGAGAAGATCTTCTTACATCACCAGCAGTTACTCAATCAGCTGAGAATGAGCATCAACATGGTGCAGTATTAAATGTATCTAAGGAGAGTCAGCAGAAGGTAGAGCTACAGATTTGCCAGAGCAGATGAGCCAGAGCTGAAGCTAGCAAAAATCTTGGGGACAATGGTGTCTTCTCAGGATGCAGCAGCTTGGTCTGATTTTCACACAAGGTCTCTTTGGATGCTTTAATTGCCTTCCTAGCAATTAGGGTTAGGGTTAGATGTAGAGAAGAACAGCCTGACTATAGAACAGACTTCCCTGACTTGGTGGATACACCTAAGGAAACCACACAGAGAAGTCATAACAAGCATGTAGGGAGCCCACCTCCAACAGCAAGCAACTCAAGGGATCTAGTCTAGGGAAGAAACTTCAAATAAAAGTCCACAAGCTTCAGCAATCTAACCAGCCACCTTTGTCTTCCAGAAGAGGATCTAGAGACCACATGTTCTGATTTACACAAACAATACTTCTGCCAAAATTTACCTGGGCAAATGGGAGAATAATGTCCACATCCCTACACAGAAAGGCAACCTTGCTTTGCTTATCGTGTCAGTTTAAAGAAAGCATGTGGCATTTAGTCGACATGAAGGTAGACTGGTTGAACAGAGGCTTCATCCTCAGCTTGACAGAAGTCTGAAAGGGTAGTGGCTGGCTTATTCACAACAGAAAATCATCATGCGGAGCATGTCTAGTTTAATGTTTAGTTTCCAGAACCCAGAGATAAGAGAAACCAATACACTGATAGCAAGATGGCTCCAGGCAGGGTGTGGCTTTCCTTGCTACTGCTGAGCAAAATATTCATCATCATAGTAGATGTAACATGCTAAATCTGTTAAGGAATCATGTGACTGAAATCATCCTGGTAGCACTACCTCCCCAGTCTCATGAAGTTGTGAGCACTACCTCACTGAATGCTCTTCTCCAGATTGGTCCTTGGACCATGGACCAGAGGAGAGCTGGTCTTGTGGTAGCAAGCATGACTTGTCCCCTTAAGCTAAGCAGGGTCTGCCCTGGTTGCATACGAAGGGGGACTACAAGTGTTTGCACTTAAGATATTCCCCTTAGGGGATGGAGCCACTCTGCGAACAGCATCTTGATTCCAAGTTCCCTCCCTGGCATCTCCAAGATAGGGCTGAGAGAGATTCCTGCCTGCAACCTTGGAGAAGCCTCTGCCAGTCTGTGTAGACAATACTGAGCTAGATAGACCTATGGTCTGACTCTGTATATGGCAGCTTCCTATGTTGTTCCTATGTCCTTCTCTTGAAGAGCACACTGTTCCAGATGAACTCCATCTTCTTTCAGTTAGTATCCTGGAGAATGAGTGACAGATCCAGGGCTTTCCCTACAAGGTGGGTTTGTCTGAGAGATAGTGGCAAATTCACAAGTATTGTGGCACCTGATATGCATGTGAGCTCTTACAGTGCCGCGAGTGCATGCCTAATTCATTTGTAGTCTATACATCATGACCAATCTCCCTGCTTGCATATTCTAAGAACATAAGAACAGCGCTGATGGATCAGGCCCAAGGCCCATCTAGTCCAGCATCCTGTTTCACACAGTGGCCCACCAGATGCCACTGGAAGCCTATAGGCATGCCCTTCCTCCTGCTGTTACTCCCCTGCAACTGGTACTCAGAGGCATCCTGCCTTTGAGGCTGGAGGTGGCCTATAGCCCTCTGACTAATAGCCATTGATAGACCTCTCCACCATGAAGTTATCCAAATCTCTCTTAAAGCCATCCAGGTTGTTGGCTGTCACCACATTTTGTGGCAGAGAATTCCACAAGTTGATTATGCATTGTGTAAAAAAGTACCTCCATTTGTTGGTCCCAAATTTCCTGGCAATGGAACCTGAACCTACATCTTTCTAGTCTAGTTTCTGTCTTCTACTTCATACTAGCTGTGTGGTTTAGGAATCAGAGACCAATGATATTTTATTGTACGCTATCTGTGTTATTAATATGGCAATTGCATTTTACAAAAGATGTTACATACAATCCTCTTTTGCAGGCTTGTACTATCTTGGAATGAGTCATTTACTTGACATAACCCCACATCAACATCTCTTTGTACTTTAAAAGCTTGCAAATCAAGCAGAACTGAAAGTTAATGTGTAAGTTTTCCATGAGAAGGGAGAAGTTGATTTGGAGATTGTTTTAAATAAACAAAAATTCCTTATTACAAAAAATACTTTTGCTTAAAAAGTTTAGAATTAATTTGATATATTTCAAAGGATATATTTGATTCTGAGGTCATTCACACAACTGGGTGGACAGGGTGGCGGGTAGGTGCAGGGGAAGGCTAACCTCCCCCCCAGATGACTGAGTCCAGTTGCTGGGAGCGTGGACCGCACTCCTAGATGAGCAGTGCTGTATGATTGCAGTGCAAAGCTCCAGAGGCCGGGATGATGCATCCCAGCCTCTGGGAATCCCACAATGCACTGTGTGACATGCAGAATGCATTGGGGGATTCCCCCAGGAGACAGGTGCTCTAGGCACCAGTCTGTGTTCACTGGGCTAAATATAGCCCCAGCAAAAACATGATCCAGTAGCCCAGGTAGCAGCCGGGCTAGGCTGGGCTGGCCCGCCAGGATAGGGCCCAATCACGACAGTTTTCACACATAGCCTAACCCAAAGTCATGTGAGAACAGCCTCTGTGGATTTTATAGTTAATATGCAAACCATATACTTGTTTTTTAAATTTCCATTAACTGTGGAACTGGACTCAGTAATGTAGTTACCAGTCTAGTTATAGAACTTTAGGTGTGGAGAACCTATTGAGCCTATTCACACACACGTGCAAAACCGGGCTAAGGGAGCGCAGCCCTGTTTTGCACACATGTGTGAACCACCGGGATCGGGCCTGCTACATGGCAGCAAACCCTCCTACGTAGCTTTCTATTAAAATGAGGTTAAGGGAGTGAGCACTCCCTTATCCTCATTTTTCTGATCATGTGGCAGCCACGGCCACTTGCAGCTGTGACTAGCACATTTGGGGGGGGGGGATTCCCATAATTTTGGAGCTCCGGTGAGTGTGTGTGTGGGCGCTTCCCTGCACCCCGACACCCAGAGCTGCCAGGTGAGCTGCCAGTCATCTGGGCGGGCAATCTGCCCACCCAGGGAAGAGCAGGAGATCGTCTGCAGGGAAGGTAAGTTAAGCCCGCCTTCCCCACAGACCGCCCCGCAGCTCTTCTCACCCATCATGAGAAGAGCTCCATTATCTAGGTAGTAACTTATCAAGTCACATGTCAAAAGCATTGAGCAATCTTTCAAGGTAGTCTCATACCAAGAAAGGGCACTGATAAGAAGCTTCTATGGCAAAGAAATTTGCCCAGGCAAGCAGGTTGTTTTGTTATTGCTTTGCTATCTAGTGATCATGTGAGAAAAGCAATAGAGGGAAGGAGGAAATAAAAAAAAATCAGGATCTCTAAGGTACATATAATGCATATAATGTCTCTGCAAAAAAATGCAGAGGCAAATCTAGGTTTTCCCACAAAATGGGAAAAACACTGCAGCCAATCAGAGCTTCCTGGTAAGTGTATCTGTATGACACACATATTTGCAAACATGCATTTGTTGCATTTACACTTTGCATTTTAGATATACACCTACAACATACAGTAGATCTATGCCTAAAAATATAATAAGCCCTTTCTCATGATTGGGGAGAAAGGTCAACAGAGTCAGCAGGGAGGAAGCCTTAAAAGCTTATCTCCCCACAGACAATCCTCACTGAGAGTCTGGGCGCAGAGATGGGGACCCCCTGTCCCCTCCCCAAAGCTGGCCGGGGCCCCCAAGCAGCCAGGGCTGACAGATGCTTGCTCTCTTAACCTCATTTAGGGGAGTGGCTGGCTTGGCGGGTTTGCCACCGAGGCGCTGCAGGGATCGGCCCTATCCTGGCAGTTCTCACGTGCAGGCAGAACCAGGCGTGGCTTTTTTTAACCCAGTTTTGCCTGCGCCTGAGAACAGCCTCAAAGTTTGAAGTGGCCCAGAGTTTATCTAGCAAGTTTCCCAGACTTGATGTACACAGTGATATCAACACATCAGTATGATAGGCCTACACGCTACTGGTGTCCATTCTACTGGTGTCTACACACCTCATGGTATCCAGTGCATGTCTGCCAATCAATCACAGCCAATTCTGAATCCATGGCATGTGCTCCTACATGATATATGGGCTCAGGAATACCTATTTCCCCCTGTGATGGATACATCTTAAAAGGTTTCTGTGAACCTGTGAAAAATATAATGTGTGAAGTGACCTTAAATCTTAGTAGTCAAAACTAAATTTTAATATTCTCATTCCAAAGTGTGTAGTGGAAATGTTCCAAGAGGTTTGAAACCTGGCATGTGGGAAGTCTCCACCGTGAGGCTGAGTCATCACTAAAACACTGTAATAATTTTGTACTATAGAATTCGGAATTGAGATGCAAGAAATAGCTATGTTCTTTTCATCCAGATCCAGATTAATTTTATTTGATATCTTCAGAAAGTGTAAGCTGGCCAGCATCCAGAATAATGCTACACCAACAAAACAATGTTTTCCATCACAACCTCCCCCCACCCCTTTCTCTCTGCAGTCGCTGATGCCTTCTGGAAATACCCTTGGGGGTATATTTTTAGGAGGCATAGATGGTGACAGAGGGAAATGGGGAAATCACCAAAAAATCTCACACTCCCACAGACACACACACACACACACAGAGACACACACACACACCCCACATTGGAAAACACTGTTGCACTGCTGTGGTATTAGTCTGGTTGTCGCCTGGTACCTTTAATGGTAATTGTCCCAACCCAGTTTCTGACTTTTCTTTTCTTTTTCCCTTAGGTGCCTAAGCAGACAACTTTGGGCTGTTTCTGAATACTTGGAGCCTCAGGTTGTGTACACTTTTGACAGACCACTGAATTCTGAATTCCCAGATGATAATACAAAGATTGTTATGCAGAGATGACTCATTGCTAATGATACTAAAACAATTAGGCTCCTTGAGAATGTCTAAAATAATGGAAGGGAAAATATTTCCTGAACCATAAATGTTCATATTGTGGTAGGAAACTAGCACCATTTAATATGTACATTAATGTAACAGAGCATGGCATTTTGAGAATACATTTCACTAATGTGACAGAATATTTACTAACAAAACTTGTCATTTTACTAATATGATGAAGTATTTTACTAATATGATAAAGAAACATTATTACTCTATCAAAGTGAACAATATATTCTATTTTAAGTATTAAATACTCCAAGGTGCTTCACTAATTGAGATATATTTTAATAATGCAAACCATAGTTGTGCTTGTCTGTCTTCATATTTGTGGCCTTATTTGGTTCTTACTCTTCCCATGGGTACTATAGCTAAGAAGCGAGATTCCTACCACCATTTAAGGACTGGATTGCAGCTGACCCTGTGTGGATGCACCATGAAAAGAGATTATTTTCCTTCTCCTCAACATAAGCTTCCTGAATTGTAGCCCTTGAAATTTTTTCAAGGATGGGATCTCATCATGCCCGCATTGTAAGTCGTCCAGTGATAATGTCTACAGGTACCCTGAGCAAATTCATTGCAAACATGCAAGCAGGCTTCCACTGTTGGATCAGGTTCCTATGAGGCTTCCTTGATGGACTGGGAATCATGGGCAGTTCCTATATGTTTAGGCTGCAACATTCAGCACTTTGAGCAACACATACTGGCTCACATCCAGATTAATGGAACTGATGTACTACAGGAGAAGCGCTGATGTATCACAAGTGTCGAAGAGTTAATTGAACTCTTCAGCAGTACTATTGCCTCCCCCTTAGCACTGGTCTTTGTTAGTCTAGATCTCAGACAATGTTCTTATTGCTAGATTAGCTACCATACATACAACCCCAATTAGATGGTCTTCCTCCCGCCCAAAGAGGTGCCAACCATCTGAATGGTGGCTAGGTGCCACTTAAGGACAATTTTTGCCCCATCAGTTGAATCTATAATTACAGCTTTTCCTTCCCCCATGTTACTTAATGTCTCCACTTAATTCAAGAGATTCAAGACAGCAATGAGCCTGGTTGGTTGTGTTTTTTTGGCGGCGGCGGGGGGGGGGGGTTGTTTTGCTTTTTGTGGTGGTAGAGTTCACCTTAAGTGGCGCAGCAGGGAAATGCTTGACTAACAAGCAGAAGGTTGACAGTTCTAATCCCACTGGTACTATATTGGGCAGCAGCAATACAGGAAGATGCTGAAAGGCATCATCTCATACTGTGCAGGAGGAGGCAATGGTAAGTCCCTCCTGTATTCTACCAAAGAAAACCACAGGGCTCTGTGGCCACCAGAAGTTGAAATCGACTTGACGGCACACTTTACCTTACCTTAGAGGCTGTTCACATGAGCAGCCAAACACAGGATAGGGTAGCCCTGCCTGGATTTGGCTGCCGGTGTGAAATGCCAGGATCAGGGCTGATCCCAGTGCTGCCTGCCCTGCAAGCTTGAATTTTTAACCCAGGCTTTAACCGAGGTTAAAGGGCACAAGTGCACCCTTTACCCCAGGTATGGGGTTGTGTGTGTGCTCAGGCTACACACAGCCTGAGCACACACAGATTTGGGCATCTAGGCATCTAGGGATAGTGCATTTTGGGATTCCTGGAGGTCAGGATCCATTTTTCCTTCCTCCAGTGATCCACACTGCTCCAAGCATTGAGGGATTCCTGAGCACGATGCATTGGGGGGTTTCCCCATGAGTCAGGTGCTCTAGGCAACCTACTCTGTGTGTGCTTGGCCTGTGTGCAGCCTGAGCATACACACAACCCTGTACCTCCGGGGATCGTCTGGGGGGAAGGTAGGTTTATCTCTGCCTTCCCCCTCCCCACCCTGCCTCCCCACCCCTCTCACGGTCGTGTGTACCATCTTGTATTCTAGCACCATCTCATTGCATGCGCAGGTAAGCACCTTTAGTTTATAAATTATTGCCGGCAATGATGTAAATGCTTAAAATGTTTAGAGGTTACAAAGTGATTCTTTTAAAATTAATTTAGAAGAGAACTGGAAATAAAACTATAATTGAAAGGATTTTCCTTCTCTCTCTTTCTCTCCTTATAAAAAGAGGAGCTGATTCTGACATTCCAGTGTATGGAAATCAGGTGAAACAGATAAGGGGTTATCTGAAATTACTCTCCTTTTTAGATTTATAACTGTTAAATTCTTTAATTTGTATGGAAGTCTAACAAAAAGTTTAGAAACATTCTAAGACAAAGCTGAACAACTTTGGCACTCTTGCAGATGTTGGATTATGTTTCCTATAATCCCTTACTATTAGCCACTGTGGCTAGGGAGCATGGGAGTTGTAGTCCAAAAAAACGCAAGGGCCAAAATTGCAAAGCCCTGTTCTACTGGTTTATGTACTTTTAGGTCACTCTAAAATAAGGCTTATCAGATACAACAAGGAAGTGGTTATATCTGAAGGATCACATCTGCAACACACCTGATACATTATTGAAGTTTTGTTACTGTTTATAGACTCCCTGACCTATAGTAAGCAAGTTTTTGACAAAAGCTTTGCAAACAGAGTGGAAATACCAACTCAAAGTAGCTTTAGATTCTCTGATCTGTAGCAAAGCACAATCTGTATCTAAACATTTGCAAACACTCTGTTGATTGGTTTATGTGCACATAGTTCAATCTAGTATGTGGCTAACAGGGTGACACTCTTGCTATATACATTTGCATAGAAAATGACAGCAGGGGAAATGAGCAGAGTTGAGTATAAGGCTTGGGTGGGTGGAGGTTGAGGTGGGACTTCAGGTTCTTTGTTTATCACTATTATTTGGATGCATCTACTACCATGAAACTTCATTCACAATTATGGATTTTTTGGTAAGTTTTAAATAGCAATATTTTTTTCCCTTGGGGTGGGGGATGGGGGTGACAGTGGGTTCTTGTTTCACAACTTATTTTGCATAAGTTCTGGCAACCTCAGAAATTTGAAAAGATTGTTGTAACCTTGGTGTGGCTGGTTGTTTGTTTGTTTGTTGGAAAATCAAAAGCACCAAAACTAAAATACATTCGTTTCTTTTCTGTTTACCATCTAGTATATTGTCTTCCATGTGTTATATAATAATGCATAAATTTTACAGACACAATAGAGGGGAAAGAACTAACTGAAAAAATCCAACAAAAGCAAACTAAAGGTATGTTGCATGCTATCAGATTTAAGCAATTATTAAGTGAAAGCCAATAACTCTTTTGTCCTTTTTTTTGTTTGTGGTTGTTATTGTGAAATGAATTACTGTCTCCTTGCTGCAACATTTTGTTAGTTTTGGTAGAACAGAGTCAATAACTTCACCTTGATGCAGAAACTCTGTGATTTATCAGTTCCTCCTTTACCCAGTGCTGCCACAACCAGGAGAAGTGGAGCCAGTAGTGATGCAGAGATCAGACTTTGGTCACAGCTACTTGTGGGGGGGGGAGCACTCTCTGATGATAGACAAATGTGTCTTGTTAGCAACAGCCAAAAAGCGCTTGACTTGTACTAATAACAAAAAGGCCATGTTGGTCACCATGGGTCTAAAGACGAAGCACCCTGTCACTGCCTTGGTTGGGAAATTAGCAAATAATGTTCCTTTTCTTTGATAAATGGGTGACAGTTCTCTCTCACCAATCATTTTTTAACATTTTGATGCATGTCTATGATCCCGCTGGAGGAACAGAAAAGTTTACTGGCCCTCAATTTTCAGATGATGAATGGAACACTCTAAATGTGCGATTTCTGTATGAGGTATAGTTCATTTTAAGCAATTCAAGTAAATGGGTGTCACTGATTAGAACAAATAGTCTACTTGTGCAATAGCACAAATGGTATGTCTCATTCTTTTGGTCTCCTTTGAGACAGAAAAGAAAGGGGACAACAATGACCATGCTATACTTATTGGAACTACAGCTGTTTAAAATGAGCTATTTTATGCAATCTTACTGTCATTTTGATAGGTTATTCAATTTTTGTTTATCTTCATTACTGCTTACTTCATTAAAATGTTCTTTTATATTGATAATCTAACTGCACAATAAGGAAGTAATAACCAGAATGCTTTTCTTCCCATCTTAGCTTTCACAAAACATGGTTTTAATGTTAAATATGCTTTTCTTTTCTTTTTTTACAAAACATAGTTTGAAAAGTTAAAGTGGCAGCTGTAACCAATTTTCTTTTTTAAAAAATAAGCTCATCAGTTTTTGAAGGACATATTGGAAAGAAATATCCTGATAGAAAAACAAGGATATCTGTCCTACTTTTTAAGGGCCTCTTGACAACCAGTATTAGCCCAAGGTCTGATACGGTAAAAATTGAGACTGTATATTGCCACAGAATAATGAAGGCTGGAGAAGTAACTTATAGCACAGAGATTAGAATTGTTAAGAATATTACAGTGTGACAGAAAACATTCTTTTTTCCCAAGTACTAGCCAAAAAAACTATTCACTATGCTTTATTAATAATTTTTCATGATGATAAAGTTCTGTGGTTAAGAACTGTAATTGAATATGTACAAGAAATGATCAGGTGGCTTGAATTTAACTAAGGCATTAGCATTTAGTTTAGCATAGTAAAAATAGTATGATTTGTGGGAGGCAATTAACAATCATTTGCTCTGTGGATACAAGTAATTTGTTTAAAGAGCACTGACCTATGAGACAGCTAGTTTGTGTTGGCTGTGATGGAAGGGAGCTATTGACTCTGAACACAGTGTAGCAGCTCCATTGACAGAACCACACTGGAACTCACACAAAAGATCCTTAAAATATTTGATGCTTGAGATCTTCTCAGACAGTAAAGTGGGCTAAAATGATATAGACTAACCAAAATGGATACAGATACAGATGGATGAAATAGTTCGTTAACCCTGAAAGATCCATAACAATAATATAGTTACAAATATATGGTTTCCCCATATAGCCCCAAATGATATTTGGGAAAGGTGAGAGTAAAATTTAATATTTTTAAACAGATACATATGCTATAAAAATGTATATACTGCATAACTGGCCCTTTCCACCCCCAGCACAGTACCTCCAGTGACTGTTGCTGGTGTCTATTTTATGTTTCTTTTTAGATTGTGAGCCCTTTGGGGACAGGGATCCCTCTTATTTATTTATTATTTCTCTGTGTAAACTGCCCTGAGCCATTTTGGAAGGGCAGTATAGAGATCGAATGAATGAATGAATGAATGAATGAATGAATGAAAATATGCTATCAAGGTTACTTTGTGTAATTATTTTATAAGCCTGAAGTTGAATGTAAGTCTTTGTGCCGAAATCATTGTTTTACTAACTAATAATAAAAGAAACTATTAAAGGTATTGCAGACCTATGAATCATTCTGTATATGCAACACTCACATTTTTCTGTGCATGTTATAAATATGTGTACCATTGAGTTCCAACACGCTGAATCTCAATATTCTTTTTGTTTTAGCAAAAGTTAACCCAACTGAGGAGGGAGACGAGTGGGCAGCAACACACTTGGGTGCAAAACTGCAATTAAAGGCAAACTATTAACATGATTTTCTTTTCCCCCGTCAGGAAATCATTATGCAAAGTGAATTCCAAGAAAATGGTGACATGCTTATTCTTGCATTAGTGTACATGTGCTACTGTTTTCTTAAAAATACTACACATAATTCCTCACACTTTCAAATGCATGTTAAAAAATACTGACTGTAACATAATTCCATTTAGAAGCATACAAATCACAATTTGCCTTAATCAAATAACATTGCAATGGTTATAATCTAATTAAAAAGTAATCTCAGATATTTAATTTAAGAACCTTCAGTGACTGCTAGCAAGTAAAATGATGAATCTAACCTGCAGAAAGCTGCTTAATTTAAATGTGCCATGAATTCTTTTTCAGGTAAGAACTATTTTAATTGTCGTTAGACAAGCAAGTGATACACTACTTGACAAATATTAACAAGTGCTACAGTCAATTATTAATTTACACTGTTCACTTTTAAATGCAGCAAATATCTCATTAATTTAATTTTAGGTGCCCACCAGTTTATATTGCATTTTACAGTCTGGAAGGCAATTTGCTAACTGGCAATTACATACAGAATGATTGTTAATTCTGCTCCTAAGTGCTAGCTGCTTGAAAACTATTATTTCTCTCTAATTTTTGACCTTCTTACAACAAGGGTGAGGTACACTGGGAATACCAAGGACTAGTAGAGAAGAGCTGGACATGTCATTTGTGACGCATTCTTTTAATTCACCGTGCTAATCAACTGAACTGCCACAATCTCCCAAGGTAATTGTATCTTTACAATAGTTGAAAGCAGTAAGCAAAAAGGCATGGATAGATGGTAATAGATCTTCCTCTCAGCTTGTTGAGAAAAAACACAGCATACTTACTATAAATGTGACTAACAGGGTCTGGTCTGGTGTGTTGTGTTTTGCCTTCTTTAAAAAGAAATCTGGTATTTTTTTATATCAGCATACACAAATGTAATTTAAATGGCTTAACTTCTGTACTTTGAAAAGCAGTTTCTATACCACACTACACCCTTGTTTCATTATTCTACAGCCTTGTTGCCCTTTGTTCCACCTCATGCTGAGAAGGTTAAATGTTAGAGTGCCAAGCCAGACTGCAAGCATGGTGGGACACTGATGAGAAACAGATGCCCTGGGGATTCTGCCCCTCCTTCTTATGGGGCCACATAATTTTCATATTGTGAAATACAGTGAAGTTTGGCTCAGTTTTCAATGGTAAGTGTAATTTCCAATGATTATCTCATTGTCCCCACCAATTTGGGGGCAATACAAATCAGACTGAAGTTTCCAGGTCAGACAGGCTCTGACCTTACCCTTCCTCTTACGTTCCATAGCCATATAGGCTTCTATGCCCCTTAAAAACATTTAAAATGTGTAGTCTTGTAATTCTTTATTTTTATGCTTCCAGTAAATTAATTGCTGCCACAGCAGTTTTAGTAACTTTGATTCACTTAAATGTCATTCTTTAACATTTCCTATGACTCCTGGTAAAAGGGACAAAGAATAAATTGATCTTTTTGAGAGTGTGACTTTTAAACACTGTAAAACTATGAAAGTTTACATAGAGAGAAACACTCAGCAAATTACATTTATCTATTGAATTTTAAAGAATGAGACAGATTCCCAATAGAACATGTATCTAGATCAGTGGGACTATGCATTTATACTAGCAAACAAAACCGGATTTTTAATAACTTTTGCTTTTAAGAAAGGACAGGTACATTCACATTTACAGGTAGATTCAAGCAGGGCAATTTGTGAATAAGTGCTTCAAAAAACGACTTCCAGAATAAAAACAGCCAGCCTGAGAGACCTAAAAAGCACATCAGATATTTCAAATAGCAAATTTAAATACGCATCCAGAAAAATCCACAAACCACACACTTCCTTCTGTTGCATCATAACCTATATGAAAGATGTCTACAGAACTTTCTTATGTCTTTACAATGTTCCTATTTTTCTTGTAATATCATCTATATAATCAAAACATGCTAGCTATAATTAAAAGACATCTGAATAATTCTGAATGGGTAATAATTTATTTCTAAAAATTTGCAAGGTAATCAACTGCTGCTTTACCATGAAATAACAGTAATACCTGCGAGCCATTTATGTATGTATGTATTTATTTACTTACTTGCATGTGTACTTACTTAGATTTTATGCCCCCCCACCCCCGCTAAAGTAGCTTGACCTGCTACTCTCCCATAAGTTTGAATCTTGAGTGGCTTGGTCTCAGTTACTATTTTAACCATACGTTTCCTTCAGAGTTTGGTATCAGTTATTTTTCAGTCACTGTAAGCATAGCCAACATTGATTGTAAACACACACACACACACACACACACACACACACACACACACACATCACCACCACAGACACCTTTGTTTATGTGTGCTTATAACCACTACAGCCATTATTTTCTCATTAAAAAAGAATAGAACTGTTAGGAACCTAGGAAGAATTGTGACCAGGTGGTAAACTTAGCACTGGCCTCAACTTATTAGGGCCCCTCACTCTGACACCTCAGCTTATTTAAAGGTGGCACTCCCATCTTGAAATTTTCTGCTCATGTTTATGGACACAATACAACCAAGAATTAGGCATGCTTAAACGCATTGATTTCAGTGGGGGAAAATATGCTTGTTGTGTATCCTGTGGCATGTATTAAGGATATCCAAATGCTTTACATTTGGTAGGACAGGCACAACCTACCCAGATTCTCACCCCAGCATTTTATTGATGGTGGAAGAAAAACTGTCTGACCCAGTTCCTACCTCGCACATGATCATGCTCCTGTCCTCCTACCTTAATTTTGGAGTTCACACAACTGCCGATCATAAGTGTGCCTGGCTTTCCTAGTCTGGATTTCAATCATGTGAACTAGCCTAATATTTAATTAAAGAAGCACTGTCACTATTATTTATAAATGCAACTATTTGGGATGTACTTCCATATGCTCACCACATGTCATACATGTGTATTGCATTTCAACATGGCAGTTCTTCAATGGACTCCCATTGTCATAAGAAATTTAGCAACCAAGTTTATGATGTCCCAGTTCCTTTGTCACTCCAGTGAGCTGCTCCCTAGAACAGTTTTAGACCACATTCCAGTGTGCATTGGCTGAGATTTACGTTACCACCTCAGAATGCCCATGTAAGCTTT
This sequence comes from Hemicordylus capensis, assembly GCF_027244095.1. Taxonomy (NCBI): domain Eukaryota; kingdom Metazoa; phylum Chordata; class Lepidosauria; order Squamata; family Cordylidae; genus Hemicordylus; species Hemicordylus capensis. The sequence goes on along the minus strand of NC_069659.1, from coordinate 255,121,630 downwards.
CAACATGCTGAGGGTGTTTTCAATAAGCATTCACATTAATTGTTACATTGTACAGTCCAACAAGAAGACTGTATAATGGAAATTATACATTTGAATTGGCATTTTACTCTGGACCAAAGATTAGAGAATTACAACCATGAAAACAGCTTTTCAAAGTACCTAATCACACATTTTCAATCCCAATGAAATAGTAAGGCTGTTCTGACAATCAGACAAAACCAGGCTAAGAAAGCCAAGCCCAGTCTCGGCTGATCTTCAGAACCACCAGGAGCCGCGCAGCTCCTGGTGGCAAACTCGCCTCTGGAGCCCACCTTTAAAATGAGGTTATGAGAGCAAGAACTCCCTTAGCTCCATTTTTTTAATCATCTGCCAGGCCTGGCTGCTTGCAGCAGGGGCTGGGAGACTGCAAGGCTCCTGGCCATCATCTGGGGGGGGTGTCCCCATAATGCACCATGCATTCGCATTGTGCATTATGGGAGTGCCGGGGGCTTCCTGGCCCCAAAACCTCCCTGCTGCCTGCAGTAGCTGGCAATCATCTGGGTGGGCGATCCACCCACCCAGCAAAAGCAATGGAGATTGTCTGCGGGGTAGATAAGCCTTTTGAGGCTTTATCCCCTGTCCCTTCAAGCCCTTTCTCACAGAGCGTGAGAAGGACTCAGTGTGTTGGAGAAACATGTTTTGCAAGTTTTATGTATTAGGCATTAATGTTTCCCACAGTCACTTCAGATCAGCAAATAAGTGTTTATTTAACATAACTATAGTTTACCTTATATATATTTTAGCAGTGCAAACCTATACACATTTGTATACATCCATTGATTACTTGCTACTCTAGATGAAATTGTCAGTAGAAAATAAATATTAGTAAATGAGTACCACTCATGTACACATGCATCTTTTCTGTCCAGTAGGTTTGCTGGATTCATTTTTTAAAATGCCAGAAGGGTTACATATGAACAAGATGACAAAAAAGTAATAATCACAAAGCATCTAACTTCTCCCTAGCTCTGTTAAACTACACACACATTTAAGTCAAAAATGATGAAAGAATATCAATTTTAGAAAGAATGATGAAAGAATATGGCCTTTATTACCAGGTTTCATGTCACGAAGGAGTAAGGTTGTTCTCATGGCCTGAGATTCCAGGACAGGATAGGGTTAACCCAGGAATCTCTGGTCGTCTAGGGCATCAGGAGTCCTCCCGACCCAGCAGCAACAAGCCTGGGTAGCCCAGGCTACCTGGCTAAAAGTGAGGTAGGAGGAAAACAGAGTCTGTCCTACCTTATGTTCTGGTCGTGTGTGCCACTGCCACTTTTAAACTGCTCCTGGGTGACCAGCAGCCATGTTTACCATAAAGTTTTGAGGTTTATGAGGACAGGGAGAGGATCCCTATTGCTGTACTGAGAGCTGCCTCTCTGCTGCTCGCACAGTGCCTTGTAGTATACTGGAGGACCTAGCTTGGTTCTCCACTCTCAATCTCAGCTATGGAGGTCACTTGCACTGTTCATGTGGGTTTGCGAGTGGCAGAGCTATGAACAGGCCCTGGTCATCTGGGAGGAGGAAGATAGAATCCTGCCTTCCCTCCAGCTCCCCCCACCCCAATTTGGTTTTGTGAACAAGTCCAGCGCTTTTTGTTGTTAAACAGTAGCACCATATTTAAAGACATGATATGTCTGTAATACCATACTGCAATACCTTAACTATTACTTTCAACATTTAAGATTAATAAATGAATCAAATCATCAAGTTATACCTAGCTTTAGAATAGTTTGAATAACATTTTTAGTTAGTAGCACATGTGTATCCTGCCTTGACTTTGGAGTAAGAAGCTACAAGGCTATAGTTGTAGCTGGTGCACTTTACAAGCCTCTTAAAATTTACATTTACCCCCAGTGACCATGAGGACTAAAATCTTTATACCCATGTGAGTGACAGTAGAATTGCCGAGGGCTCGATGAAGCCTTCTTTCCTCCTTATCCCTTTCAGCTGGTCCTCAGATGCATCTGCACGGCAGCATGCTGATCCTTATACAGGTCAGAAGGACCATGCTTGTCCAGCTGTCAGTCTTATCCTTGGGCCTTACCTCACAAGCTACTTAAAACCTGTTAGAGGTACCCAAGGCAATCCAGGGATGGGTGGTAGCAGAGAGAAAAAGCACTTTAACTGAGCCTGAGGCTGATTCTTCCCAATTAAAATAGCTATGAACACACAAGGATGGATCATGCCCTTTATTTAAAAATAAATAATTAAATCTGAAATTTCCTTGGGTTTAGCTGTTGGGAGGGTGGAGAGGGATGGGGAGGGAGAGTTGTAGTACATTTTGGAAGAAGTTCAATACAAAATTAACATTTTTGGACAGATTGCGGATAGTATGCTTGATTTTAAATTGAAACATAATAGTAATAGAAAATACAAAATGGTATATTTGGAAAAAATATATAGTTCTCTGACCCTAGGATTGCTGCTGTGAGTTAACAGTCACATTTTGAGATTGACCCATCAGTATTTAATCACTTTGTAGCTGCTGACAGATATACCAATGTGAATATACCAGCATGACATTCTAAGCTTTTAATTCCCTGCATCATTAAGGTATGGAAGTTTACAGCTTAGAAGAAACAAAAAAACTCTGCACTTACCAGTATAGACGAATCTTCCAGGAGCACCTTTACAGAACTGTTTGGATTTGTAGGAGAGAGTTACTTCAACAACTCCAGGAATGTGCCGTGGTGGGGTTTGAACTCTGATGGCATGGGGTGTTATCAGCTATAAAAAATAATACAGTAAACATAATTTCAATCAAGACTATAGTGATAGTAGTCACATTTGTCACTTTGATATAATTAGCAAAATGAGTCTAAATTGGACCGTCTTATCAAAATGCTGCCGTCTTGCTGTCACAACATAAGATGAGGGTTCTGCTGAGTTTTTTGAATGAAAATATCTGCAAATGATCCTTGGTTATAGTTTGCAGGAAAGGCCACAGGGCATCATTCATATGAAAATTGCCTCCATATGTTTCCTTAAACCTTTTCCTAGGGTTTTTTAAAATTGTCCAATTGTATCTGGAAGCTTTTTACAGCAGGCCATCCACTAGAGGGCCATGAAGTCCCTAACGTATATTTCTCTGTGTTCAGTTCTCTGCCATATATGAATTAATAGTCTTAAAAGATCTTTCATGATAGCTTTTATTCATAAGCTATTGACAGCTTATGAAAAGCATTCATGAAAGAATGCTTTTCAGGGATCTTCACTGGGACCAGTGCTCTTTAACTTGTTCATAAATTATCTAGAAGTTGGGGTAAGCAGCGAAGTGGCCAAATTTGCAGATGACACTAAACTATTTAGAGTAGTGAAATCCACAACAGACTGTGAAGAGCTCTAAAAATATCTATCCAAACTGGGTGAGTGGGAAACAAAATAGCAAATGAGGTTCAATGTAAGCAAGTCTAAAGTTATGCACATTGGTGCAAAAAATCCCAACTGTATAATACACTGATGTGGTCCGAGCAGTCAGTGATTGATCAGGAGAGAGATCTTGGGGTCATGGTGGACAGCACGTTGAAAGTGTCAATTCAGTGCACAGCAGCTGTGGAAAAGGCCAATTCCATTCTAGGGATCATTAGGAAGGGGACTGAAAATAAAAATGCTAATATTATAATGCTCTCATACAAAGGTACGGTGTGGCCACATTTGGAGTACTACATACAGTTCTGGTCACCCTATCTTAAGAAGGACATTGTAGAGCTAGAAAAGGTGCAGAAGAGGACAACCAAGATGATCAGGTGCATGAAGACCCTTCCTTGTGAGGCGAGGCTACAACATCTGGGGCTTTTTAGTTTGAAAAAGAAGAGGGAGGTGTATAAAATTATGCATGGTGTGAAGTAAGTTGATAGAGATTTCTCCCTCATTCACAACACTAGAACCAGGAGTCATCCCATGAAACTGAAGGCTGGAAAATTTAGGACCAAGAGAAGGAAGTACTTTTTCACACAGAGCATAATTAATCTATGGAATTCTCTGCCACAGAATGTGCTGGTGGCCACTAGTTTGGATGGCTTTAAAACGGGCTTAGACGAATTCATGGAGGACAGGTCTATCAATGGCTACTAGTTTGGTGGCTATAGAAC
>NC_069659.1:255077500-255112500 GCF_027244095.1 Hemicordylus capensis | reverse complement strand
GCCACCATTTAGGGAGGAAAATGCAATTTTCACTTCACTTCTCTCCCCTCCTCGCAAAAGTCCAGTTTCCTGTCAGAAATATGTCCCTGGGGGTTGTGAAGCCCTCAGGAACATATTTCTGGTAGCGAACAGGGCTTTATGGGGAGGAGAGAGAAGTGAAAATTGTATTCCCCTCTCCCTCCCTGTGTGCTGGACTGCAAGACAAAATCTGAAGTCCAGTTAGTGTCCTTTAACAGCAGAGCTCTTGCTTTGCCCTAATAAAGCTGCACAGAATGTGGGCCAGTATACTATATATGTATATAGTTATACTAGTGTGTCCCACAGCACACCAGCATTGTAGTAATATGGTGATTTTGTTTTGGCTCTTTGGTATTATTTTGCTTTTAAAAGTTATTTAAAAAACAACAACAGTGGCTATGATAGAACAAATCCAGCTGGTTTTATTAATGTGACAATCTAGATGACTTACTACTGTCAACCTTTAGAAGGAACGAATGCAGAATTTACTCTATGTTTTAACATTTATGTAAACCAATCAATTATTTTGTTCTGCAGAGCAGGCAGAGTACACATAGTTTTCCTGCAGTGCATACAAGGATGCGTCAATTATGCTAGTTGCATTTTTTTGCTTAAAGCCAAATACTTTTTATAGCACTTGTAAATACATACTTATATTTTGCTGAGGATCATAATAGCTCATTTTAAAAGGCTGGATTTGGGCCTAGAATACAGCCTAACACCACAGGACAGAGCACAATTTCCTGAACCTATTTGTTGCTAGTTCCACCCCACCTCCTCTCTTGGGCAAGGACTAGGAGAGAGGATTCAGCCTTCTTAATTGTGAACCTCATTAATGATGGTTGTCAAGCAAAACACACACCTACTTTCAGTACATTTGAAAGAGATAAACAATACGTCATAGACTATAATTGCTCTTGTGCTCAAGGCAACCTTTAATTATTCTATTTTGTTGTTCACTTTTGTCCTAGTTATTAGAGAAGAACAAATAAGGGCTTTTTTCCTGGACAAAGAAGATTCATACTTAATTTCTGATGGCTAAATTATATTTTATTTGGCTTATCATTGCTAGTTAATAAGTAGCACATGTGCAGTAGCGCTGGTTCTGCTTCAGCAGCATGGCCACTTATGCAATTTTCACTGATCTCTCCTTCCTCCAGAAGTACCCTGTGCAACCTGAAATTATGTCCCTGAGAGTCATGCAGTCTTCAGGGACATACTTTTCAGTTGCACAGTGTTTCTGGGGAAAAGGGAGATTGATAAAAATCACTTCCCCTGTGATTTTTCACAGGGCACTTCAGCCACACTGCTGAAGCAGGAATGCAGTCACTATATGTGTGTTTCATTTGCTTGTACATGTGAGCATTAGTCAGGATGCTGGCCTATATGGACCAGTTATATAGGCATGATTCTCATATTACCTATGCAATACCTTCTGCTTTGTTAGTCTTCGTGACATAGTGGTACCACATGAAAGGATTGATCATGTTGTGCAGTTTCCTCCCATGCCAACAGTCAGTGAAGATGCGGCACTGATATGGGAAATTATGATGAGGGTCCTCAAGCTATTGGCCCGTGCAACACGAAGCAAAATAATGGAAAAGCAGTTTTTTTGGCAGCTAGGATGTCACTTAGATAATGTATTTAATCATGTCTACAAGCCATGCTATAGTGATATGGAAGTAGATAGGTGTTTGGCTGAAAGCTCACACAAATATGGGCTTAGTGGAGTACTTTTGCTACCTACTATTTTAAACAATTTAACTACATTCTTAAATATTTCCAGATCTACACCAGACATTCATTTAGGCTGGGATCCAAAGCTCTGCATCTGTTTCAGGTTGCTATCACTTGTAGGAGATCTTCATTCATTATACACACAGCTTGAATCCTCATATAACGCTTCTGAAAGTAGTTCTCACATTAATGCTTTCTTTTAAAAGATATATTCAGAATCACTCCTGCAGTTGTATTTCAGTATGAAGAAAATAGTGTTATGGGGTTAGGAATTTACCTATTATTATACTTGTTTATAGTCCCACATAAATGGAGTTGTACAGCATCAATGGCACTTTCACTGGGAGTCTGGGCTTAGTTACATTAAGTAGATGAGTGTCTTTATATGTTTGCATTTACAGAGGCTGTGATCTGTAATAACCCTAAGATTTCATAGTTTAGATAATTTAAATACTAAAATACTTTACATACTAGCTTTTTAAAGAATTTAAATGCTAAAATATATTACATACTAGCTTTTTAAAGAAGAACGAGGTCAATTTTATTAAATCTGATTGAAGAAAAGCATAATGTTTTTCTCATAAAAGACCTCTCTAGTTCTCTAAACCAATGCAGTAGGGGCCAGAAACCGGAAATTGACCACAAAGTAAATTATTTACAGATTTGATTGTATTTTTTAGGACGCATTTAAACTTACATACATAATCTGAGAATGTACTTCTGGACTGAAGACTATGACAAGCCAAGATAAAATAAAATCAAACTTAAATAGCAAGAAAAAGCTGGAAGCAAACAAATAAACACAAAAGAATAAGAACATGGCTGTATATTGCAAAATGCTATGTGTTAAAGAAAATTTAAGTCATAAGCAAATGCAGAATAAAGGGTCTTCTCTTTGATGTGGAATCAGAAATGCTAATGTACTGTATTTTAATGGGATGATCAAGACAGGAAAGCAATAATGTAAAAAGTAAATGTAGTAGTGTACCAACATAAAATATGTTGCAAAAAAGCATTGCAAATAAAAAGACATGTAAATGTGTGCCTACCATTTTCCAGATAAGAAGGGGCCGTACCTTCTGAGGGGTCAAGGCGGCGAGCCCGCCTTCCATGTTTGGAGTTGTTGTGTACAAACATGTTGTCTGAGACAGCCAGAACATGGCCATCCACATTGACTGTTGTTGATACAACAACCTGGGGTGGGAAGAAAAGAAAAAAAAACAAACACATTTCCTTTTTTAAGAATGTAGATTCAGAAAATGTGGTGTGTTGGTTGTTGCTGCAATAAGCTTTATTTTAAAGAACAACATGAAACCATACAGTTTGTTCCTTTTCTGTGTACATAGATTTGATCACAGATGTCATTCACTTATTTTTGACTGTCAGTGGAGATTTTTCAACACATTTTTTTCTCCTGAATATCCACTACACTAATTACAGTTTAATTTCCTATTATGCTGGCAAATTCTATTCAGGGAAGATATTCTTCTAGCCATTAGTTTTAGAAACACCCCTCTAACCACTCATTTTAAATGCTACTGTTTTGATTGATCTGTTGATATATTGATTATATAATTTATCCAATTAAAATTTGTACACTAGAGATTGTCTTCAAATGAAGAATTGTGGGGACTCAACAAAGTTAGATGACTTGCTTAATAAATCAAAATCTATGTGTAACTCTCTGTTTTCTCTACAAAAATTATCTTTAGGTCATTTTCACAAATACATTTAATGCCTGATAATGAACCTTTTTGCATCTGAAAAGACCAAGTGAATATAAATTACTAAAAGTGCTTTCAATCTATGAAAAGTATCCATTCTCAAGTGCATTCGGATGCTGATTAACACTATTCCAATAGAATGTTCTTTATTTTTGAGTAAAAGCCTTTTATTCCAGTTTCCAGTTTCACAGTCTGGCCATAGAAAAGATGATGGATAAGGCCTACTTGCGTTCCCTGGTTCTTTGTATAAATTTTCAAAGGAACACACACAAAATGCATATTCTTGCCATTAAAAACTACTGTTCTTAGAACTGTGAATGTTACTCTGGAAATACTAAGGCAAAAATACATGAATGGGAGTGGAAATTCTAATGATAAGCCTATGTCTATTGCATCTTTGTAATTCATACACATATGAGGTACTTCCATAGGCTACATTTGTCATCATAAGAACAGCTGTACATGCATGTGGTGAGACCCAGCAGCCAGATTTATAAAATTATTTGAAATGGTTCATACAGAAGCTCCAACTTTATTTTAACCATTCTTGCATTTTTACTCTTGAACAACTTGGTTGGATTCCAAGTTGTTGGTTTTTGTGGAGCAACTGCTCCAATGTTTCTTTTTTTTTGCTTAAAAATAGAGAAGAATGGTGCTACAGCATATTAACAAAAGGGCCGAGCTTCTAATTTCTGGAAAAAAGAAAAAAAATATGAAGGGGGAAAAAAGATGCATCTTACAATGACATAACAGAAATGAAAACACAAGATACTTTCCCCTTTTGAGAGTAGTAAGTCCAAGGCATCAGATGCAAATTCTTCCCTATTTTCTATGTTTTGGATCACCTTTGATCCTGTTTTTTTTCCACATGCTGTAATTAGCTATCAGCTATTACAGCATCTTCTCCTGTATATTCTGCCTCCTCTGAGGCAGCCATCTGTGTCCCCCCTGAGAAAAGCCTGAGGGTGTTTCTCTAGAAGTCTGCGATTCTGCAGCTTGAGCTGTTTTCTCCAAAGAGTCAGACTGTATTGCTTCTCCAAGACATCCATTATTGGAAATTCATAAAGTTGGACTTTACCTCCAGCACCCAAAATTTAGTCCCTACAGTCACATGACTAGGTCCACTGCTTTTTATCTTTAATGAGTTATATAGTGACTGATACCATCACAGCACCACCCTAATCCTAGACACAATTGTAATATTTTTAGGATTGGGGTACACAATAAATTACTCATAGGCTAAAGTACACTAAGTGTTATTCTAAGAAAAATTGGGTGCAACTGGAAAAAGTAGGCAAATTTTTGGCAAGGCAAATTGCTAGGCCACAATCTACTTTTAAAGACAGATAAAACTGTATTTAAAATATACACTTCTTGTTCTATATTTTATATATAGGTCAGTAGTCACAAAGGGAAAACATTTTAGTTCAGCACAAGTACATATGCTCTCTCCTTTATTTTATTGGATCATTCCTGTGGTGCACCTAAAGAAAAGTGCTGAGACAGCAAAACAAATTGAAAATATTGTTCAAGACCTGACATACTGTTAAATCCACTTAAACCATCTGAGAAGTAGGCAGATTAGCTAAGGAAACCCAGGAAAGTCTTTCTAGTGACACTTGGCTTCAGTGTTGACCACAAGATGGTGAGACAAGGGGAACATGTCTTCTCATTCTGGGTTTGACCTTATGCTCTGTTCAGAGGGATCAATATTATCTATGCCACATGAAGCTGGGTTGCATAAAAAATGGAAGCTTGGTAGAATTTTTCCCTCATCCCACAAATATTTATTGTAGCTTAACTAGTTTCACATGATTTTGGAGGGGTATACATAGAAAGGCAGGTTTCTTACCTGTAACTGGAGTTCTTCAAGTGGTCTTCTGTGTTTCATACTGATTCATGGTTCTACACATACAAGCTCGTGCACTATGGCATGAACCAGAACCTTCTAGACCTCTGCCTCAGGACCTTTGGTGCTAGCTCTGCCTTCTGGCGTTGTCTGTATCAATGAGCACCACTGTAATCTCCTTGGTCTCAGTGACCATCACAGAAATGAGAGTCGAAATGGAAGCTGCAGTAGGGAGGAGTGTGGGTCAGGTGAATGCACAAAAGACCACTCAAAGAACTCCAGTTAGAGGTAAGAAACCTGTCTTTATTCTTCGTGGTCTATGTGTATCTCACACTAGTGGGAGTATAGCAAGCTCACTTACCAGGTTGGAGGCTTCAGCCTCCTAGGAGAATAAAGACTGTAGAACCACTGTATTAAAACATGCATGAGCATAGGAGTGAACATCCATGGTGCAATGTTTACAAACAATGAAGGCTGAGACCAAGTTGCAGCCTTGCAAATAGATTCCATAGAGACAGCCCTAAAAATGTAGAGGAAGCGGCCACAGTCCAAGTGGAATGAACTCAAACAATAGTAAGAAGAGGTTTACTGGCTAATTCATAACAGTTTAATCTTATTGTGATCCATTTGGACGAATGCTGAGAAGAGATCTAGTGAACATACACCCTTTCAAATCTGGAGTGGGCAATGGGGGAAAACAGGCAAACAAATCTCCTGTGAAAGATGAAAGGTTGAAACAACTTTGGGAAGAAAAAGTTAACATCTGGGCATAAAATTACCTTATCTCTGCGAAAGATAAGAGATGGTGAAGCACTCTGAGTTCACTGATGAACCACAAAGTTTTCAAGAAGGGTAAACACAGGCCACACCCTTCTAAGGGCTCAAAAGGTTCCCTCGTAAATTTTGACAGCACTAGTTATAGGTCCCAGGGAGGAGCCAGTTTTGGAGGAGGTTATAAATGTAACCACTTGAAAAACCACTTAAGCACAGGTAAGGAAAAAAGAAAAGCCTAAGGGAAAGATACACTAAGGCCTACCTTCAACAACAGCAGATAGGAAAGACTGATATTTGCAGCAGCTGTTTCAGGGGCTGCATCTTGTCCCTTAGCAAAGAGGAAAAACTGTTTCCATTTTACAACAAAGCAAAGTCACGTGGACGGGGTTTTCTGAGGATAGGAATATCTCCTTAGTCTATTAACATTTCTGTCTCGTTAACATTTTCCAGGTGGTGAGAAGATTCCTGATGTCTGCATGAAAGATGGAACCGTCATTCCTTGCAAATCCTTGTATCACCACATGGTAAATGGAAGTATCTCTGACAGGACAAGTGGAGGGGGGTGAACCAGGGTTGAGGAGACCACCAAGGCATTAGGAGGTACAAATGACCTTGTACCTCCTTATCTTCTAAATCATCTTGAATATTGGGGGAAAGAAGGGGAAAGGCAGATGATACTTTGATGTCAATACTGTAGGAATGCATTTTCTCTGGCAGGGGGTCATGGCCTCCACAGCTGCAGAAGAGGGTGCACTGAGTGTTTGCAGCAGTAACAAACATGCACCCAAGTGAGTGAAAAAGGTGATTATTACATGAGGACTGATTCTGCATTCATGAGAGGATAACCACTGGTAGTACAGCAAGTCTGTCAGAAGATTGTCTGAACCTAATATATGGAAATTGGATAGGGTTACATGGTTGTGAATGCACCAGTCTTAAATGAACAAGATGAAGGGAAGAAATGTCCCTGGCCCATGCCTCCTTGTTGATTTATGTAGGAATGAGCTATTCCTCAAAATATGATTCTGACTTTTGAGTAAAGCTTTCGAACTTTTAAAAATGCAAGAAATTCTAGTAATCCGTATGATGTTGTAGGCCTGAGGTGCTCCAATGACCAGCTATGGGATGGCATTCACAGTGGGCACCCCAGCACATTGTTGGACATAGTCATAGATGGATAGGGGTTATTGAAAGGAAGTCCCTTGGATAGATTGTCCATTCAAGTCCATCAGCAAATAGAAAGGGAGGTGTAGTTTGGTACCAATAAGCAGTCAAGACTAGTGCTTGATAGAAGGCATCCAGGAATCACCTTTGCAATACCTGCATTCTGAGTCTTGCTAATTGTAATACACCCATTGTTGCTGCCATGAGCCCCAAGAGTATTTAAACTACATGAGTAGTATGGCATCAAATGTCACAAAACCAGGAAGCCACATAGCACAGGGTCATTAGGCAAGCTGGCTGATGGTAAAAACCCTGCCTGAACTCCTTGACATTAAAGGTAAGCTGCTGCCACAAATATGCATTTGGTGAATCTCCTTGGAGTCAAGGATAGGCCAAAGGGGAGTACCTCGTACTGGTAGACTGAGCTGCAGATGAATTAATTTATGGAAGTCTGCATCCTTCAATTCTACTGAGGCAAAACACACACCTTCGAATAAGAAGGTAAGATGGGTACCATGTCCATGTAGATGTGACAATACCAGAAAATGTCACTGAGATATTGAAGATGCAATGTGGGGCCCAATCCTCAGTTCCTCTTTAGAACTGCAAAGTACCTTGAGTAAAATCTAACGTTGTGATAGTTGTCTACTAATGGGTTCACACCCTTTTGAAGAAATGACCTAATTTATTTCAATAGATAAGAAGTAGCATGCATTGAACATTATTCTTAAAAAAGGCAGAGGAGAAATAAACTTGATCGCAGAGTCTTACAATTGAGAGGACCCAGTTGCCCACTGTTATGTTCTGCTGAGTGACAACAAAGAGCAGGACAGCCAAGGATGGTGGATGTGGGAGTAAAGATTGTTTGAAATACACTGGATATTTCTGCTTAGTGGAGAGAGGCTTTGGGTTTAAGGACCTGAAGCAGTGTTGATCGAGGTTGTATCAAAAATTGTCCAATTAACACTGGAAGGGTTGTCTTGAAGAGGGCTACTTGCTCCACTGCTTAGGCTTCCTAATTTATAGGTGAGTTGGGAATAGCTTATTAACTGAGAACAACTTATGTACGTTCTCCAAGATCCATCAGCTCCACTTGAGAGGTCAAAAGGTAAATACTGGGCTTCATTTCTGGAAGTAAAGCAGCAGAGTGGAGCAAGGCATGGCATTGCAAGGAGATAGCCATAGTGATAACTTTCAAACTACAATCCATGCTATGTTTTGCAGAATTCAATGTAGTTGCTACTTCACCAGCTTAAGACCTTCATTCATTAAAATCATGGCCAACTCTTTCTGTTCAGGTTGTATAAGATCCTATCTGATTCTAAACCAATGAATGAGAAGACTGAGAAGCAGTGTTAAGAATCTGAAGACTTGGCTGGCTCTAAAGTTGGCTTTAGGCCCAGACCTTCAAACCGATCTTAGGAACTGAAGTGGTCGGTACCTCCTTTGAAGGTACCATGTTCTGCAATTTAGGGGCAACATTCAATTGCACTTTCAGATGTACAAGTGTTGGGTTTGGGGTTGGAAACGTTGGAACTTAAGGTTGTCCAATGAAGTCTTGAGTTGCTGGTTTCCTCAGGACTGAATAGTAATGTGAAGGTGAATACGTGCATACCCAGATCCTGCAAAGAGAAGGTGAAATAAATCTAATATAGGGGAGGGAGCAATCATGTCAAAATTGAGGTGAATGAGACCAAGATCTTGAATGGTGCTCATGGTGGGGGAATAGTGAGAATAGGACTCACAATCTCAATTACCAAACTCCCAGTCTTGAAGAATGAAGATGTCTGAGAGTGGCAACCATATCTGGGATCATCCCAATAACAGTCCTAGTGCTGTTAGTAGTGATCATTCAGATGCCACAGGACCCCCTATGGGATATCACCAAAACTCTCAGTCCTGGGCAGGATTTAAGGTCCAACAGAACACTCCATATCAGAGTCATAGGAAATGTACTGGATATCAGGTTCAGGTTGAGCAGGTAGTGGTGATATTTATTGCTTGATCTTGGACAAAAATGTGTTGCTAAATCTTGGCCAGAGATTTAAGAGGAGGTGTAGACTTAGGGGATAGTTTCTTTTTCTTCTTCTTTAGTGTAACCTGGGTGTTAGGCAGTAGCTTACGCTACTTCAGAAGCTTAAGCGTAGGAGCTATAATAATAAGAGCCAGACCCAAGAAGCACGTGGGGCCAACATTATTAGAACCAAAGATGTGGAAGGTTGCACTGACTCTTGATCAGTATCTACAGCCTGTTTCCGTACTGAGCTGGACTGTTGAGTTTCTACTGAGCACTGCATTGTGGATCCTCAGAAAGTTAAAGCAGAGACCGTAATATCTGGTCTGGCTTGAGGTTCATCTTTGTTAGCCAAGATATTGGTAGCTTACAGTGCTCCTTCCCACAAAAAGGATCATATCCTAGAGTTTACTTCTCTTACTTTGCTTGGTGAAGCAGAGGCAATACCCAGCTTTTAGTCAAAGCAAAAAGGCTATTCTGATGACCATCCAATGTGGGATGTTTGCCCTCACAGGTAACAATCTTTTAAAAAGTCACTTTTCTTTCCACAACCCATTGAAGGGTACAGCCAGGGTAAAGTGGCAGAAAAAGTTAGCAGGGTTGGGTGGCTTTTGTGGTGGGGCGGGGGGCAGCTATGCTATGAGAAAGCACTCCAAAACAATTAGGAAGAAGAATACTGTGAAGTTATCAAGACAGAAAAAAATGTTGGGGCTGTCCTCATGACCAAAAGTAAAGTAGGAGACATCTCTAACTTTAGTACAGGAGCTGGGTGCATTTCACATTATTCAATAATGTGTGTGTGTGAGGGGGGGGAAGTAAGGTTGGAAGAGGGAAGTTTGTTCTGTCAAGCCCCAGCCAGGTAGGACAGGCACACCCTACCCATACTCCATCCTCAGTTTTTTACTGAGGTAGGAGAAAAAACCATCCTACCTGGCTGGGGCTTGACAGACAAGCAAACTGCCCGCCTCCAATCTTTGTTTTATCTCACATATGATGAAATATCAGGTGCCTGGCTCCCATGCTAAGGTTGGAGACCTTACTTTTGGTCATGAAAACAACTCTACTATGTATCATCTGTATTGGCTAACATGACTGAATTCTCTCATTACTTTAAATTAAAAAGATAATAATGGCTTACATGTCCCTAATGCTGCATTGAAGAGCTGCTGTGCCCTCCAAAGGAAGCATCAAGGCTGTGCAAAACACGGTTGCACAAGCAGCCCCTCCGCAGGTTTCCCCAACCATATTTTGTGCAACCCTGACTTTCCTTTTGAAAAGCACAGCAGCTCTGCAATGCAGCATTAGGGAAATGTGATGCTGTGCATCGTGTCAGTCATTGTTATCCTTTTTAAATTTTAAAGTAATAAGAGAATACAGTAATCAAGTAACAAGTCTTCGGAAAAGTGAATGTTGCAGTGGTCAATGAAAGACTGAAGAGATTACCATGGTGCTCACAGATACAGATGATGCTGGGGTAAGGTTTGTGCCAAATGTTCTGAGGTAAAGCTCTAGAAGGTTCCAGTTTGGGGCTCTGCCCAGATACAAACCCATCAATGTGAGATGCACAGAGACCACAAAGAAGAATCCTGTTATATACTCTACAGTAATTTTAATTGTAAGTTATTCCTTTCAGGACCATCTCTGTGCCTAGATTAATAATGAATCTGAATATAAATCATTTTGAATCTAAAATGTTGTATCTTTCTTTAAGTGTTGCCATCCAATTTGAACAATGATTAAGGTGGAACTTTAGTACCAGTTTTGAGTAATGACAGTATGTTTTGGAAACTGCAACAAGAAACAAGTAGTAAATGCCTCCATTTTTAAACTAAGAAAAGTTCAACTTACTGGCTTTGGACATCAAGAAAATCACAAAGATTAATAAAAACTTTGAGATATTCCATGCATATTTTTCTACTACTTAATAGAAAGTTTATGGTATTTCGCATGCAGAAAAACCTTTCTGTAGTACATAACTATTCAATGACCCAACACAATTATCAGTAGATGGTTCCACAGTCTTAAGTGGTCCTCTGTGCAGTCACACATATGGGAACTTATTTATTTACTTACTTACTATTTATTACATTTCTATAGCACCAAATTATATAATCTCATGGCAGTTTACAATCGAAATGTGCCTCTGCACAGACCAGAGGTTGGAATCTTCCAGACGTGTCACTGCCCCCTTCTTTGGGTAGAGTTTGTGCACTTGTTTTGGGGGAACATTCCTGCTCAGTTCTAGTCATCTCAGCATAAGAAAAACAGCTAAGATAACACAATGGGAAGAAAAGGGACAGGGGCCCTGCATTCCTAGTGAGAGCTCTGGAAGGTCTAAAGCTCTGACCTGTGCAAGCAGTGCAGATCTGAAAATATAAAGTGTGGTTTAATTTGCAAAATATTTCAAAAATTTGGGGAGGGAAAGGGTGCACCCTACTAAAACTAGCTACACAATCGTTTTCTATACAACTCCTTGAAAGCCTTGTTCATGTAGTCTTTACTTTTTGTGTGTGTGAAATCTGTACCTGGAATCTTCGCATATCTCGTGGGTTGCCTGCATTCTTCAAACAGTTTTGATTGCACTTGAGGAAAAACTTTAGAAAAAATCTACAAAAATACAAAATTAAAATTTGTTAGGGATGGCAAAAACAAACAAACCACAAAATGGATTTGTATGTAACAGATTCTATATCAACAATTTACAAGTGAAGGATTGCTGAAAACAGGATATTATTGTAAAGGAGAGATCACTCAGACATACAAGAAAGTCATGGTTTGGGCTAACCATAGTTAACAATCCACACCATGCTTTGACTTCCCAGACATTCAACAGGCTAACTGTGGTACAGAGCTGCTGGTCTGCTTTTGTTTTCCATTTGCTCAGGAATCAGCTTCACAAGTTCACTCCTTTCTCCATGGAGCAGCAGCCTTTTTTGGTAGATCAGTGGCTCTAACTGTGGTTTACTAATGGTCTGTTAATTCAGACATACTGCAAAATCAGAGTTAGCACAAACTGTAGTTTTCACACTAACTTCAAACCATGTTTTCAGATCCTAGTTTGTTGGCTCCAAAAAAAACCCACGTGTGGGCAGGCTCAAATTCAGACGTAATACAAAATCATATTTGAACTGAACAAATCATGGTTTGGGACTATGTCTGAACCCAGCCATTGGCCAACATGTTCCACAGCATAACACAGGTGGTTCTGAACCACCCATGCTTTGGTGGGATGCTACTGTGGGCTCCTAAGGAAGTGCTGGCATTCTTTCACAAGAGCATAAATACTTAAAGCAGTGCACCTATACTTCAGGAAGCGCAGAAGTGCCTGAAGCACAGGCACACTACTTTAAGTATTTGTGCTTTTGTACAAGACTGCCAGCAGTTCCTTAGGAGCCCACAGCAGCACAGGCAATTCAGAACTGCCCATGTTACACTATGGAACATGTAGGAAACTGTCTGTAGCAATGTATTCTTGAACGTTTGCATCTTCCAGTTTTGAGAAGATAGATGATTTAAGCCAGATGCTCGTATGGTGTAATTCAGTGTAGAACAATGAACTACATTAAGCTGCAAGACTATTCAAGCTACAATACTTACTTCAGAGTAAGTTCCACTGAACTCAGTGGGAACCATACTGACTGGGCTTTCTTTTATTTAGCTGGTGGCTTTCTTTTATTTAGCTGGGGGAGAACACCTGTCCCAATTCTGCCCAGCACTACATCTCTTCAGTGGCTGCTGCTAGTGTGTCATTTAAGTGTGTGGTAGTGCTAATTTTATTTTGTTTTTTAGATTGTTGGCCTTTTTGGAACAGGAAACATTTTCTAGTACCTTTTGCTACATAATCTGCTTTGATAACCTTTTTTTAAAAGCAATATATAATTTTTAAAATTAAGTATACATGCATAGAATCCGGCTGTAAGTTGTTTATTATAAAGATAGAGAACTATATCAGATGAGTAGCTGGTGTATTTTTAAATATATATATTATACCCATGAAAAATATAAATGCTTATATTTGGGTTAAGAAGACTCATGTCTTATATGGAAGCAGATCAGTGATTCATATAGCTCAGTACTGTCTACAATGGCTGACTGGGTTTCTAACAGTGATCTTTCCCAGCCCTACCTGAAGACCGCAGGGATTGAACCTAGCACATTCTTCATGCAAATCATGTGTTTTACCACTTTTTTCAGTTGTCTACCATGATATATAATCTGCTTCTTCAAAGCATATGAACAAGTTCCTTTTAGCAGATTTCAACAAGATTTAGACTGGAAGCAATCATGCAGAGCCAATCACACAGACTAGAGCCAATCACACAGAATCCACAATATTTTTTAAATGTTTACACACACACACACACACACACACACACACACACACACCCCTCAGAATCTAAATGTTCAGTGCATCAAAAGATAACAAATTAAGACACAGTTTGTGCTATTTCAGCATATCCAGATAATACTCAGTGGAATCCTCCCAAGCGGAATACTGACTTCCAGAATCATTCAACAATGTATCTGATCACCCACATTTTTTTTTCCTAGGGATGAATTTATGAGGACAGCCCATGTTTCAGTATCATGTTTACAAGATTGTTCCTGAGAAAGTTAATTTTGCTTTCTTGAAATCCACACTCATGAGATCCCTTAAGTGCCATATAAGATTGTTAGCAGCTTCCTTTCCTGATCCTGCCCACACCAACAATGCATGTGGAAACTCACTAGTGGCTGGGGATGTATCAATGCCAACATTCTGCCATGGGAACCATCTGGGCCACACATATTGAGTTCCTACAAGGAGTGTTTCCATGCACTAAGTCTCATAGCATTGTTCTCTACTCTTCTGTGTAAGGCATTTAACAATCCAGCCCCTCCCTGTGATGGGTTATTCATAGCAGCAGTCCAAAAAGGAGGCCCTCAGTTGTTGTCCAAAAAGGAGGAGTTGTCCAAAAAGGAGGCCTTCAGTCCAAAAAGGAGGCCTTCAAAGGGAGAAACAGAGATCCTTAGGCAGACCACCTATTCTGACTACCATTACGGAGATGGAAGTACAAAAATGGGGAGAAATGAGTCAGTTAGCAAAGCCTATGCTCTTCTTCCTGCCCTATCACTCACTCTTCATGTAGTGTGGATGCTGTATTCCTTTGCCAAACTGTCATTATGTGGACTCCCAGAAGACAAATTCAATCAATCAGCTTTTTCTACTGCTCTGTGACTTTCAGGAGTGGGGTTCATAAGGAAATGAAGAAGTCTTATGTACAATGAGTTCAACAGCCACCATCTTTCAGAAAATATAGCTTGTCAGATGCTTGGTACTGTCAAGTGTTGAGCCTCTTCGATCAATCCTGTTTCAGAGAGATCTGTACTGTACCACACTATGAAACTTACAATGGTAACTTGTACTGTGTCTGCCCAGAAGTGCATCTTGTTCAGCTCTTTGACTGAGACTAAAATTTTTGTTCAACATTTCCCTACCACAATTGTACCCATGTCTTGTTCATGTTCTTCTATTGAGAGAAGCTTTCCAAGGTCTCAGGCAGATGATCTTTCAGTTCTGATACATGAGACCTTTTTGGAGATGCTAGCACTTTGACCAAACAAAGCATATTTTGTACCACTAAGCTTCATCAACAAGGAAACTGGGTGTTTCTTCAGCCACTAGCGGACATCCCCACTAGTGGTGCAGCCTCTGCGGCTTTACTAATCCAGAGTCATGCTGTGTGGGGAGGGGAGGGGAGGGGTGTTGTTGTTTTTACCAAACATATTGCCCCTATAACCACTACTTAACATGTGAAAATATTACTCTGAGGGTCATACAACCCTCAGGAACATATTCCATGTATTAAATAGCACTTCTAAGGAGAAGAGAGATTTGTGACAGTCGCCCTGCAAGTGCATCCTGTTTCATACAGTGGCCCACCAGATGCCTCTGAGAAGCCCACAGGCAAGAGGTGAGGGCATGCTGTTGCTCCCGTGCAATTGATATTTAGAGGGATCCTGCCTCTGGGGCTGGAGGTGGCCTGTAGCCACCAGATTAGTACCCATTGATAGACCTGTCCTCCATGAATTTGTCTACGCTATCCAAGTTCGTGGCCATCACCACATCTTGCAGCAGAGAATCCCATAGGTTAATTATGTGCTGTGTGGAAAAGTACTTCCTTTTGTTGGTCATGAATATCCTGGCCTTAAGTTACATGGGATGGCCCCTGGTTCCAGTGCTGGAGAGAGTGTTGGTTCCAGTGCTGTGAGAGATGGAGAAAAATTTATCTATGTCCACTCTCTCCATGCATAATTTTATACACCTTGATCATGTCTCCCCATAGTTGCTTCTTTTGCAAACTAAAAAGTCCAGTTGCTGTAGCCTTGACTCATAAGGAAAGTGCTACAGGCCCCTGATCATTTTGGTTGCCCTCTTTTGCACCTTTTCCAGTTCTTAAGATATGATGTCCTTCTTAAGATATGATGACCAGAACTGTACACAGTACTACAAATTTTGCTGTACCAAAGATTTGTATAAGGTCATTATAACATTAGCATTTTAATTTTCAATTATCTTCCTAATGATCCCTAGAATGGAATATGCCTTTTTCACAGGTGCCATGCACTGAGTTGACATTTTCTACAAGCTGTCCACCATGACCCCAAGATCTCTCTCCTGGTCAGTCACTGATAGCTCAGACTCCATCAGCAAGATATGTGGAGCTGGGATTTTTTGCCACAAAATGGATCCCTTGCTTACATTGAACCACATTTGCCATTTTGTACTTGCCCAGTATGGAGAGATCCTTTTGGAGATCCTCACAATCTGTTTTGGATTTCACTATCCTAAATAGTTTAGTGTAATCTGCAAACTTGGCCAATTCACTGCTTATCTCAACTTCTAGATCATTTATGAACAAGTTAAAGAACACTGGTCCCAGTACAGGTCCCTGGGGGATCCCACTTCCTACCTACCTCCATCATGAAAACTGTCCATTTATTCCTACCCTCTGTTTTCTGTCCTTCAACCAATCCACAAATGAAGCTGTTCCCTTATCCCATGACTGTTAAATTTACTCGAGAGCCTCTGGTGGGTAACTTTGTCAAAAGCTTTTCGAAAGTCCAGGTATACTGTGTCAACCAGATCACCTTTATCCCCATGCCTGTTGACACTCTCATAGAACTCCAAAAGGTTAGTGAAGCAAGACTTGCCCATGCAGAAGCTGGTCCTCCTTCAGCAAGGCCTGTTCTTCTATATGTTTAACAATTTTGTTCTCAAGTATGCTTTCTATCAATTTACCTGGTGGTGCTATCACAGAAATTAAGCTAAATTTTCTGGATGCTCCCTTGATCCCTTTTTGAAAATGGGAGTTATATTAACTACTTTCCCATCCTCTGGTATAAAGTGTAGGGACACGGTATATATTTTTGCTAGGAGATCAGCAATTTCACATTTGAGTTCCTTCAGAACTCTTGGGTGGGTGCCAGCTGGCCCTGGTGATTTTTTCAGTTTAATTTTTCAAGACAGTTTAGAACATTCTCTCCCATCAGCTCAAATTGGCCCAGTTCTTCAGCCTACAAGCCTGAGAAGCTCAGTTCTGGAGTGGATACATGGTGAGTATCCTTCACTGTGAAGACAGATGCTAAGAACTCATTCAGCTTCTCTGCAATCTCCTTACTCTCCTTAATAATCCCTTTGTACTCCCTAATCCAACTGCTCCTTTGCAGGTTTTTTGCTTCTGTTATATTTAAAGAAGTTTTGGTTATTCCCCTTGACACTTCTAGCTATATGCTCCTCAAACTCTTTTTGCATCCCTTATTGTATCCTTGTATTTCTTTTGCCAGAGTTTATATTCCTTTCTGTTCTCTTTAGTTGGGCAGGGCTTCCATTTTCTGAAGGAAATCTTCTTTACTTTTATAGTTTCCCTGACTCTACTAATAAGCCACACTGGCATCCTCCTGAACTTGGTGGTACCTTTCCTCCTTCTTGGTATACAATCTAACTGAGCTTCTGGTATTATGGTTTTAAATAAGTTCCATGCTTTCTGGAGTGATTTGACCCTCCTGACTTTCCCTTTCTATGTTGTTTTCTTATTGCTCATTCCTCAGAAGTCACCAGTTCAATACAGTTGGACATGCTGATGAGCAGTCTAAAGAGCTCTTGCCTTCCAAGTAAACTCCTTTGAAATTACAGACATCTCAGAAATAGCTATGAATATACAACCATCATCCCTTTTCTGGTGCTGATGTTCAGAGTAAATTTTCTTTTCAGCATTTCCCTCCTGCATCTTTACCCATGTCTTGCCTTTCAGCTCATGGCATGTGAGGTTCAGATGAGGGCACTATATACATCATGCAAATAATTACAATTTAGACTGAGATTTGAAGGGCTTCTGTGGATTTTAAGTGCTGGAAAAGTGTATCTTCACCAATCATATGTATACATAAAAATGGAGATTGCTCTTGTGTTAGTTGCAGATAGCAGTAAGGCTTAATTAATAGTGAACAGAAGTGGTGAGAAGGTAGTGACAGGCATTTCAGGGTAGTCTCATTTGCAAGTTGAGAATAATCCTTGTTTCTGCAAAGTATTTGTAATAAAGGATTTGATTTGTTTTGTTTTTTATATATCATTCCAATATCTAGATGCTCTTTACATGAGTATAACATATACCATAACCTACTTCAAATTTCACACACTAGGTCTTCAAACATATTCTGATAATCAGAAACATGGACATATTAAGACTGTTTTCAGATTAGAATGATATGGTGACAATTACAGAAAAAGTGAAAATTCAGATTATGAAAAGTATATTAACACATACCATAGTATGTGGACAGGCTTAAAAGTGTTATTTTAAAAATACAGTTTTATGTTTGGTTACATTCTACTACAATCAGCCTATAGATCAGGCATATCAGATGGATATGTAGCCTCACTATTAGCGAATATTACGTTTTACCCAAGAGAAGGCATGTTATGGGTCTACCTGCTCTAGATTTTTAATGGAATAGTCTATTGTTGAGGTTCCTAATTAATGTAAAGAATAAAGCATTGGACTTAAACTAGGACTAGGAATGCTTATGGTCAAATTATCAATTAGTCTTATAGCTCACTGGGCAAATCATCATCTCAGCATCCTAATTTACAACGTGGTTACAATAAAATGGAATGGGCATGATACAAATGTAATAAATAAATAAGCTCAGCCAATGCAGCCAGTAAAACAGAAATTAACTAGGGATGTGCAGAAGTGGTTTGCGATCGAACCGGACAACTGAGAACCAAGCCAGTTCAAACGGTTTGATTGCAGACCACTTTGAACCAGTTTGAGCTAGTTCGGCAGTTTGACTGACCCAACCAGTTGGTTCGACCGAAATGGTTTGCGGAGTGGCAGTTTAGTCCAAATTCGGTTTGAATTCAGACTGAACCACCACTATTGGTCTGTGCAGATCCCTAGAATTAACTCTGCATTTAGGCCAGCTGTGCCATCATCCAACCAACAGTAACAAGTGTGCTCTAGTACTACAGTCACTTGCCTATTCCAGGTGCTAAAGCTGAAAGGTGGAAGGATCACTGCATTTTTTACTTCCAGAAGAGTGATGAATCATTGACTGGGAAAATCAGAAACACTTCAGGATCCTCAGTTTTGCCAGAATAGGAGTATAAAAGGGGATTAACTGAATGACATAATCTGGCCTTAGTTTTTTCAACTATACAATCAATATGATCAAATAAAGATCTATGTTGAATGTTTCTGAATTATCTGAGAACTAAAATTGTTGAACAATTGTAAATTATTAAGTATATATTAAGAAGGGGGTTTGTGAGAAGAGTGGGCTTAGCCCGCTCTCCCCGTAGACGATCAGAAGGCAGCCCTGCCGCCCACATGACTGCCGGCTCCGTCACGGAGCCAGTGGGGGCTGAGGGGATTGGGGCCAATGCCGCCCACAGAAGTTCCAGGATGCTCTGCACAAGCACACAGGGCATCCTGGAGAGACCCGCTTGCTGCCTCACGGTCAGGGGTCTACTTGTGTGTTGCCGCGCACTGCGGCAACACACGAGCAAAAAGATGCGCATAACAGAGCTCTTACTCCGTTAACCTCATCTTAGGGGAGGGATATTTTTGAGGGCTAGCTGCCGGGAACTGCATGGCTCCCGTTGAAGCACACGACTGCCCCAAAGTGGGCTAGGCTCCCTTAGCCCACTTTTAGATGATCATGAGAATTGCATCATTGTCAATTAAAAAGTTTGTTGAGTTCCCCTAATAAGATATTTTACTACATTATGAAAATGCTTATTCTGTGGCTTAAATGACATTCCAAAGTCATTATTCAAAGTCATTTGAATTATACATGTTTACCTCATCCAGAAAATGCTCAAATCTAAAACAACACTATCTGTAATACAACATAGGTCATATTTGTAGCTCCAATTCATGGTGTAGCTCCACTATGTAACTCCAATTCATAATATGAAGGAGTCTTAAGTATTTAGGTGATTTAAAACCACATCAAGAAGAAATGGCCTAAGTTTTTTAATACACAGAAATGAATTGGAAATCACCTTAGGGGTCACCACATGCCATCTGTCCAAAGCTACCTTTATCAAAGGACCATGTATCCTTATCTCCATAGCTGCTTCTCAAAATGTTATTTTATCTTATCCAGCCAAATGCTTGTGCAACATGTTCTTAAAGACCTTGATGGAGATTCTACTTGTTCCAGTGCTCCGTCCAAGTTAGAAAGTGCCTAACATTCTACTTAAATTTCTTAACTCGTTGTTTCTTACCTATTTCTGTACAAAGAGGGCACTGAACACCTGTCCTCCTTAGGGGAGCCCTGAGCCCTCTCTGTTTCGAAAAACTGAGATGATCCACTTCCTCTCATGAGCTACAACACTAAGCTACATTTGGCAACTATGACCTTTTTTTCATTGCTAGTACTGTACTTTCTAGATAGATATTCCACATATTCATTTTCACAGAACATAACTATAGTGGGAAATAAAAAGAAAGTGCAAGATAGTTCTGGATTTGACTGAAGCTGCAGTCATGAAAAACCAAGTATTTTTGAGCAGTTGCTTTCTAGTTTAGTAAACAATATATATGTGCTAGTGTACACTATGAAATCCTCTATCTTCCTTCATAATAATTCCAAACTTCCCTGCATATCAGCTGGACAGTGAAACCCATAGACAAGATAGCATATCTGCATATTTGATAGACTTACCAGGCACACAGAAAAAACCCATTTTTATTTTTAATAAAATAAAATAAACCCCAAACAGTTTAATGAGGACATAGCATGTTTACTGACCTTCTGTGAGTTTACAGTAGTTTGCATGCACGTATGCATGCATGTGCACACACAATCCTAGTGTGGGGATTAATCTTGTAGGAATACATGAGGTTAAAAAACCTCCTTTCCCTGCTCAGTACAAGGAGGTTTCAAGAGGAAGGGGTAGGTAAGAGACATCTTTTCACTTTCCCAGTTTCCAGAACCACCCCTTATTTGAAGGGGTGAATCTTAGGTCCAGCCTTGTCATTGAAGGCCCAAGTGTTCCCAGTGGCGTGGAGTGCCTTCTGCTAGCTGTGGTTGGCACACCAATTGTAGCCTCTCCTGGAATAGTCTGGCCACAGCACTTCAAGCCTTAGTTGTAGAGGCCAGTAGAGGGAGGTCTGGGGAAGGTGGAGAACAAGCCGCAAGTGCAGCTCATTCTCACTCTTCTTGCCTCATCCCAGCTGCCTCTCTTTCTCTCTCCTCACCATTAACCCCAGGCACTTAGGCTGGTCATTCACCAGGTTGAGAAACCCAGAGAATGATCAGCCCACAAGTCTGGGCTTAATGCTGCAGTGGGGTGTGGAAAGGCAAGAAAGAGACAGCTGGGACAGGGCAAGAAGAGTAGGAATGAATCACACTTGTGGTTCATTCTCTGCACTTCCACCCCACTCCTACTGGCCACCACTGTGCCCTGGTAACTTCTATGCATTGTATGTGGGGTTTCCCTTGAAGACTATTCAGAAACCAGACAGTGCAAAATACATGTTCTAGGGTGTGTCCCAGATGATAAGAATGTATTTTGCCAATGCTTAAAGAACTTCATGAGCGTTAGGTCCATTTCTGAGTACAATTTAATATGCTGGTGTTAGCCTTTAAAGCCCTGCATGGCTTAGGAAAGTACCCCTGCACCCACATCAACAAGCCTGAACATTGAGATTATTTTGCAGGCTTTCCTCTGGGAAAATTATGTGAATATATCTCTTAATAGATAGACCACTGCTTTCTCTCCACCACCACCACCACCAGCCTGAACATTGAGATTATTTTGCAGGCTTTCCTCTGGGAAAATTATGTGAATATATCTCTTAATAGATAGACCACTGCTTTCTCTCCACCACCACCCGCCACTGCTGATGCTTCCCCCCCGCCCCAGCCACTGTCACTTTCTCTCCACCACCACCTGCCACTGCCGCTGCTTTCTCTCCTCCTCCTGGCAGCTCACTTGCAAACTCTCACGAGATCTGCCACACACAGGATCAGCCACGGGTATGTCTTAACAAACTATATAGAGAGATAGTGTATAAAAGTAATAGCAACCTTGCTAGTACCATACCTATCAGTATGACAACAAAACAGAACTAACCACATACAAGGTAAGTGTTTCAGCATACATCACTAAAAATAATGATGAGAACTGAGCTTGCTCATTAACTTTCAGGAGTCATGGAGGGTTTGGGGAGTCAGCTGCCAGGTTAAAAATGGAAAACATGGAGAGAGAAAATAGTTCAGATTTTCCCTTAGCTTAGGGATCCCGACCCTATTTCCATTACTGTATTCAGGATGCTGTATGCTGTTAAGTGCTTAAGCTGAACTATTTCCCCTCATCCTGTTTTCCTTTCCTTGTTTGCAAAAAAGAACCCATATCTCAATCCCAATTTTCTCCCACCCCAACTCTCTAATACAGCAAGGGGATGGGGAGTAAAAATATCAAATCTACAAATAGGTTTGTATCTAGAACAGAGTGGCCAACCTGAGGCCCTTTAGCTGTTGCTAGCCCTGGCTAATGGCCATTGTGGCTGGGGATGATGGGAATTATATATAGCTTTGATCTGTCCCCAAGTGTTCAGTAGCCACTTCAGTGCACTTATTTAGCTCTGACATAACTGGTTCTTATGCTGTTGGGAAGCTTAGAATTTACTTATTTCTAGGAAACAGTTATCAGAGCAAAAAATGCACAATTTTCAACAACTAGTCACTCAAAAATATTTGTTCTTCTATCCTTTGAGTCTCCAGTGTCTGTGGTCCATGGATATAAACACAGGAAGGAATGCTGAAGGTGGAGAGAACATGTCTCTTCCTTTATTTGAGCTCAAAGCTGTTTGGAATGCTTTATGTGTAACTCACAACCTGCAGTTCTGTACCCAAAGATTTCAAGTATAAACCTGTGGTTCCTGGGAGACTACATTTCAGATTTCAAGAAGTCTCTATTTCCTAAATGCCTTTCCATTGGTTGTACATTACATTTCACTGTAGTGACACACGTGTGGGGATTTGACCAGTTAAAGGAGATTT
Organism: Hemicordylus capensis; assembly: GCF_027244095.1. Lineage (NCBI taxonomy): Eukaryota > Metazoa > Chordata > Lepidosauria > Squamata > Cordylidae > Hemicordylus > Hemicordylus capensis. The sequence continues at coordinate 255,089,663 of NC_069659.1, read as the reverse complement.
GGTCAATTAACTGGTCAAAAAAAGTTCAAACATCTAACTTTGCTAAAAGAAATGATATTTTAATCAGAAGGTTTGATATGTATGTTAAATACATAACTGTTATTGTGAATGAGTGGCTGATATCCAGATTAACATAGCATGTGTGCTTCAACTGCATGGCATATGCTCCAGGGGAACGGCGATTTTCATTTATCTGTCCGTCTCTGTAGTCAACTGTGCTTTCTGAAAATACTCCTCAAAGGTTGTGCAACCCTCAGGGATATATTTTGAGGGGTCACAGTCCGCTACAGAAAAGAATGGAGATTGGCAAAAAAAATGTTCCTCCCCTGGAGCATGTGCTATGCCCTTGATCCATACATGCTTTGTTAGTCTGGATGCAGGCTAATGGCAGTGGCTGACATGATGCACATAGCTAATGGAGATGGAGCAACTTGAGAACCCACTTCTACAGACACAGAAGCAAAGGCGCTGCTGTAGAGAATGGGAGGTAGTGCTACCAGCAGTGCTGCTCCAGCATTACCATATTTCTTCCCATTGTCACCTAGGGGGAAAAGTGCTGTAATGCTGGTAGCGCTACTGCCCATTCTCTGCAGCAGCAGTTCTGCAAGTCATTCTGTGTCTATTAGCTGTGCTCATAATGTCACCCATTAACTCTTTAGAAAAGAATGTAAGGACTTATAACTTTTAACAATCTTAGGTAAGGTCTCTAGAAATGCAAATAATTCACCAGACATTTCTCTTTTTGCCTTATCTTGGTAAACAAGCTTCCGCCTACAATTATAAAATTTTAAAATAAAATTAAAGCAGAAATAAAGCCACTATTAAAAACAAACATTGTTTTTAAATGTTGTTGAGCTGTAGACCAGTGTTCTCTCTAAGGTGTGCACATGTGTACATGAACACATTTTTAAAATGTCTGCTCAGTTAATTTTAGATCCTACTCAGGTTGAACCCATTCTGAATGCACATGTACGCACACTGCCTTGATACTGCTGCCCAGAACAAAACTTATTCTGTACACAGATGAAACAAGTTGCTCTAGTAAGAACTAGTCTGCCTACTTTCCTTTCCCTATCCCTACAAGTGGACTAAATTTGGTTCAAATTGGTTAGGTGGTTAGACCACAAGTTAGACCGCTTGCACCTCAAATGTTCATGCATCCGCCATCTTAAACTGGGGTGGACGACATCATCACAAACTGTGTCATTGAAGTGTACCTGTGTGTCACTCACTACAACTGTACCTAATTTGGTACAAATCGGTTAGCCAGTCCACAAGTTAACCCACTTGCGCCTAAAACATTCATGTGTCTGCCACCTTGGATTGGGATGGATGACATCATCACAAATTACGCCATTGAGGTGTCCCTGTGTATCCCTACAACTGTACCTGATATGGTCCATAATGATCCAGGTGTTGCAAAGTTGATAGAGGGATACATAAACAGACGGACACAAGGACACACACATGGAATGCTGGGTGATCTCATAAGCCTACATGCTGTAGACAGTAAGCCAATTCTTCAAGAATCAGAAGTATCATGGGTTCATGAAATATCTGAGAATATTTCACCATGGTCAAATAACAGGTGGTCAGTTGACAATATTTGACTGATCAGTTGACCAGCATGCTAACCCTAATGGCAACATGTCTTGTGAATAATGAAGCCAGCATGCCCAATGGCTTCATTTGCCAGGAGCAGCTTAGAATAATACAGTCCCTAGCCAATTGCTTTTATGCCTCTCTGAACTGTTGGTGTGAGGAAGAGAGGGGACATAAACATTACAAACATTTTCTTAAGAGTGTAAATTAATCAGTTCTATTGGTTAAAAATCTGATGCTGAAGGGGAAGACATATAGTTGAACTGATACAGCTGAAATTGTTTTATGTGTACTGAAGTGAGTAGGGGGAGAATTGATGAAATGTGCCGAAGTGAGAAACAACAGATAATTATAGAATAATACCTAACATGTATATAAGAAAAATAAAGTGTTCAAAGCACTTTACATGCAATGATCTGAGTAATCCTTATAGCACAGTGGAGGCTCCTCTACTATGAGCTGCAAGTTTCTGCCCACCCTATAGGGATGTGCAAAGCACTGAACCGGTCCGGTCTGGCACAAGAGTGTGTGTGTAGCTTTAAGGGCGGGGGGTAGTACTTACCCCCCCCCCCCGCTGCTCTTCCCCATCCGGCGCTGTGTTTTTTGACAAAGTTTCTGGGGCAGCAGCATTCCTCTCTGCCGCCCCTGCCCCCGTCGTTAGCCTGCCAGAGCCGAAGTAAGGAACACGCATGCGCCCATTCTGGCGCGCGTGTGCACCCACCGCCGTTGCGCGTACGCTCCGCATACGTCACACGTCGAAGTACTACCCCCCCCCTTAAAGCTACAACCCCCCTCCATGCCGAACCGCCAGACCGGCTCGGAACCGGACCAATTCGGAGGCCTCCAGCATGGCCTCCGAACTGGTTCGGGCACATCCCTACCACCCTAACAATCAAGTTAAAAAACACTTTAAAAGTACTGTATCAGTCATTGCTCTAACTCAGGGATTCTCAATGTTGGGTCCCAGATGTTATTGGACTTCAACTCCCATAATCCCCAAACAAAGGCCACTAGGGCAGGGGATTATGGGAGTTGACGTCCAATAACATCTGGGGACCCAACATTGAGAATCCCTGCTCTAACTGATCATTGTATTTTCCTCTACTGGTTGATGGGAGTACTGTATGCAGAGAAAAATCCCATGATTAGAATCCTTTCTTCTTTCATTGTTCCAAATCTTCTGTTCTCTCTTTGCCCTGAGCTTCTAGAAGCCCCACATAATTGTTTTTAATCCCCATAGTTGCTCCTGTTCCTTCACTTTTCTGCCATCAGTAGTCTGAAAGGAGACAATTCCTGTCAATCTCCTGCATTGTTGAGCTTCTGGGATTTGCCTCTCAGTATGTGTGATATTTCAGAGAGCAAAAAGTGGATATGATCAAGAAGCAGTAGGTGAGCCTGCCAGTTCTCTGCTGCCTTGCACATGGAACATGGACTGCTTAAAAATATTGTTGGTTGCAACAAAACCTGCATCCTTTTTGGTTTTGGTGCCTGCTCACCTCTGGATTTTTCTCTTCTCTTTCTTGGACCTCTGGATTCTCCTGCCCTCATTCTTGACCTTGTCTTCTGTCTTCTGTTGGAGGGAGTCTGCCTGGGTTGGCAATGGCACTCAGCTATGCCTACCTGGAACTGAGAGTACTCATTGAGGTTGTGAACACAACCTCTTACCTGGGGTGGGCTGGCAGGAGGCAGGCTCCTGCCTGCCTTCCTCCCTAAACATGATCCAAGTTATCCCCATGCCACATGAGCCGTGCTGCAGCGAGTGGCATAGCACGGAGCCAGAGGAGGAAGTCTTCCAGGATCCCTCAATGCACTGCACCAGGAGTGTGGTGCACTGAGGCATCCTCCCTCAGCCATGTGCTCTTGCCACCTGGCTCAGTGTATGCTCGGGCTGCATGCAGCCCAAGCATACACAAGACCTCAGTGCTGGGGTTAAGGATGGGGTAAAAAGTAGGGTTAGGCAGGGCAGGAGCACCAAGATTGGGAGCGATCCTAGTGCTCCACACAAGCAGCCTAACCCAGGCTGGACTGCCCTAGCCTGGGTTAGGCTGCTTGTGAGAATAGCCTCACTGTTATTTAAAATGTAATTATAATTTATTTTATAATTACTGCATGAATTTGGTTGGATTCTAATATGGAACTAGAGAGTGCAAGGGTAATATTGTAGTTTGAGTATGCTGGCAGTTTTTGCAGAAGAGGAGGATATTTGTATTACCCTCTTTTCCTGTGTATTATCTCACATCCTTTGGGGTGTGATTTTCCCCAACCAAAGTTTTTCTTCCTGATCTTGAAACTTGGAAGGTGGTGGTAAATGAAAGCTGCTCTTCTCATACCTCTATGATTCCATGATATTAAAAACTGGTTCTGTTGTTAAACCCTGAACAATACATACATACATGCTTATTTTCATCCTGCCCCATCCAAAGATTCTGGGTGATGTACAACAACAAAACTCCATGAACAACCATTTAAAATTCTTCATAAGGCATATGAAACAGCCTAATACTGGTCAGACCCATGGTTCATCTGGATGTTATTGTTTCAAACAGGATTCTGTCCCAGCCTTACCTGCAGATGCCCCAGTTTGAACCAGGGACCTTCTGCATGCAAAGCATAGGCGCTATCACAGAGCTATGTCAATTCCCCCATGTCACTTCCCTTGACTCAAATTAAACTAGTTTCTTGATTTAGCAAAATGTTTATCTTTTAGCTATTATCTCAGTAACCCTTACAATAGCCCTGTAAATCAAATAAATAAATATAATATAAAATAACAACAACAACAACAATAATAATAATAATAAATGATCCCTGTATTGCAGATGGAGATTGACTGACAGACAGCAATTTGGCTAAGGCCATCCAGTAGATCAATAGGATGCTTACCTGTAACTGAGGTTCTTCTAGTGGTCATCTGTCCGTTCACACGTGGGCTCTGTGTTCACGTAGCAGCCGCTGAGGGAATTCTCAAGCTTCTCGTTTTTTGGCGGTAGCTCCGGCCCTTCCAGCTTCACTCTCATTTCCCTTCAGATCCATTCTGGAGTCCGCCAATCTGAAACAGAGAAGACAAAGAAAAAACCCAAGACTGCAGCAGAGTCGGATGGGCTGTGAACGGACAGATGACATCAAGAAGAACCTCAGTTACAAGTAAGCAACCTGCTGTTCTTCGGTGTGATCTCTGTCCGTCACACGTGGGTGCATCTCAAGCTTAACTGGAAAGGAGAAGGGCCGCAGTCACTGGAAGAGGGAGCGGAGTAATGCCTGGCCAAAAATTGCGTCTTGTCTGGACCGGACATCTATTGCATAATGAGTCACAAACATGTGTGTAGAGAAGCCTATGTAGCTGCTTGACAGATTGATTCCAGAGGCAAATGGGTATCAAAGGCAGCCAACATCGACACTGCTCTTGTCGAATGGAGCCAAATAGGACCAGGTAATGGTACTTTAGCGAGCTGGTAGGCCAGCTTGATGGCTTCTATAATCCATCGGGACACAGTCTGCATAGATGGGCAAGATCCTATACTTTTTTCAGAATATGAAACAGAGAGATACGGCCCCTTCTGGATGTCCTTGGTTTGGAGCGTGTAGACGGCCAGGGCTCTTCAGACATCCAAGGAATGGAGTCTGCGCTCAGAATCCGTGGATGGGTTTTGGAAGAACACCGAAGGGAGGTCGTTTGACAGCAATGGAAGGAAGAGACTACTTTTGGTACAAAATCAATATCTGGATGTAGTTGAACGTTGTCCTTGTGAAATGTGAGAAAGCACGATCAGCACGAAGGGCCCTGATTTTGCTTACCCTAAGCGCCGAGGAAAGGGATACTAACAGCACTGTCTTCCATGTCAGGAGCCTGAAATCACAGGATGCCAAGGGCTTGAAAGGTTTCCCCATCAGTTGCACTAATACCAGAGAAAGATCCCAGGAGGGGGAGATCCTCGGGGGATCAGGGTAGCGGAGACTTAATACCCTCAAACATCGCTTCACAATGGAGTTGGCGAACAGAGAGGGGTAGCCATAATCTGAGAGCTAACATGTCATGGCTACCAAATGCACTCAAACCAAGGACAGCGTGAAGCCCAAAGATTTTAGTTCCAGAAGGTACAAGATGTTGGAGAGTGTCAGGTTAGATGGGTCAAAATGCTTCACTCAATTCTGTGAGTGAAGTGTGACCACTTGCAACGATAGGACTTCCTCGTAGCTGGTTTCTGAGACAAGGTCAGTATGTCATGGAGTGGCGACCCTAGGAGGGTAGGATGAGCCACGCCATCAAGTGACGGTGGTATATGTCCAGGTTGAGTAGATGGCTGTTCTGCATTGACAGGAGGATTGGAGTACGAGGCAAAGAGACCCAACCTCCTGATGCCAAGCATTTGAGATGCAGAAACCAAGGTTTCCTTGGCCACCATGGTACAATAAGGAGGACCTTGGCCCGGTGATTTAAAATGTGTTGGATAACCTTGGGCAGTATCCGGGAAAACATGTAGAGGAAGTCTGTGCCCCAGTTAAGGGAGAAAGCATCCCCTAGAGAGTCCTTGCCCAGGTCCAACCTTGTGCAGAAGCAGTCAAAATTGTGGTTCTGAATGGAAACAAAAGTGTCTATGTCTGGAGTATCCCATTTGTGAGTCAAGGAATTCAGACAGGTGGAGTTGAGGCACCATTTGTGTGAATCCCTTGAGTCCTGCTGAATGCATCTGCCACGACATTGTCTTTCCCCTGAATGTTAATAACCAAGAGTGTCATGTTCTGAGATAGCGCCCAATGCCACAGCTGGAGGCACAGTAAGGTCTGACAACCAGTACCTTCTTATCGATTGATATATGACTTTGTGGTCATATTGTCCATCTGGATTTGGATGTAGTGGTTCCGGAGGTAATTTATGTGGTGCCTGGATTCCTCCACACTCCAGCGTCCTCGAATCATGGACAAAATGAAGTGGGTGCCCCAGACAAATTCCAAAGCGATTGTTGTGACCACAAAATCCAGTTCAGACAAATTGAATGGAGTACCTTTGCCGAGGTTAGCGCGAAAGGACCACCAGACCAGGGACCCATGAATCATCAGGGGAAGGTGGAACCGTTTTGCGGGGCTTTCCCAATGAGCATTGAAACTATCTAGGAAACAACGCTGGAGGCACTGTATGCGAGGCAAGCATTGGGAAGCACTGCCGGGCATTGGTGGTGGACGCCATCAAGCCTAACATACTCTGAATAAACTTGGCCAAATGGGTCGTCCAGGAAGTTCCTCTTGAAAGTTGAGAGGCCATAGAAGATATGCTGTCTATCCTATCCAGGGGCAGGAATGCCATGCCCTCCGAGGAGTTGAACTGAATTCCAATGAAATGAATAGAATGGGTAGGGGTGAACTTGGACTTTTTTAGGTTTATCTGAATGTCCGAGACTAACAGTAGCCGAAGAGTGACTTGCAGATTGCAAAGGAGAGACTCTCTGGAGTATGCTGTCAGGAGCCAATAATCGAGATACGGCAGGACCTGAATGTCGCATTCCTGGAGTTAACCCACCACTGCCACCATGTTTTTGGTGAAGACTTGAGGGGTGGCCATGAGGTGAAAAGGCAGGGCTTTGAACTGGAATTCCTGAGAGCCCATCTTGAAACGTAGGAAACGCCAGTGTTGTGGATGGATGGTGATGTGGTAGTAGGCATTGCTGAGGTCTATCAAGAAAAACCACATATTCAATTGGAGAAGGGCCAAAATGTCCTTCACTGTAAGCATCCTGAATCATATGTAATGCAGGTGAATGTTCAAGTCTTTGAGATCCAGGATCAAATGAAGGCCCTCGTTGTGCTTGAGCATAGTGAAGAAGATGAAGAAGGGGAGTAGAAACCGGGTGTGCAACTTGGGGTAACTGCTTCTATAGCATCTTTCTAAAGAAGAGCTCTCACTTCTTAAATGGGGGGGGCAAGGTAGGTGGGGTATAAGATGGGAGCTGTGGAAAGTCCCGGAATTCTAGGGCATAGCACACATGAACGATGGTAAGGACCCGCTGATCACAGGTGATGGCCTCCCAGGAAGATAGGTGGGGACGAAGGTGAGTACCAAACCGGCTGCTTGTGACTTCAGGTCCTCTTAATGTAAGAGCTGGACTTGGAATTTAGCTGGTGCTGTTTCTGGGACTGAAATATCTGAAAGGGCTTCCTGTAAGATCTCTGCCTGTTACTACAAAAAGAGGAAGAATCCAAATGTTGAGAGTAGGACGAGGCCCTGGAACTGGACTGTCTTGGCCACCTATACTGACAAGAGGAATTGGAGGTGGAGGTTTGGAGACTCATGGCCGTATTCCTCAGTTTCTGCATCTTTTCCATGGTCTTGTCCGTGTTTCGCCCAAAAAGTGCTTTGCCATCAAAGGGAAGGCTTTCTCTTCTCGATTTTGCCTCCGGTGTCAGCCCAGAAGATCTTCACCACGCGTATCTCCGTAGGGCTATGGAAACCACCACTGATCTTGAAGCACAGTCTGCTTGGTGTCATTATGAATGTAACTGCTGTTTTGCCAGATACATGCCTTAGTTACAAAATATTGAGGCCAGTTTTTTCTGGTCATCCAGAAGCATGTCTAAGTGTGGCCAATTTTTCCCCAATAAGAACAGGTTATATCTACCAATGCAGGCCTCGTAATTTGAGATCTTGAGTTCCAAGTGGAGGTAGAATACACACGGCAACCAATGGAATCCACTTTCCAAGCTTCCCAATCCTCTGGGGCAGTCAAAGTCTTATGTTTAGAAAAAGATTGCGCTGCCTCCACCACTATAGAGTTGGGCACCAGGTGGCACTGTAGGAAAGCTCAGTCATCAAACTGGATCCTGTAAAGGGATTCAATCTCCAAGATGTAGGCTGATTAGCAGTGGGCTTACCCCAAGCCGTTAGTGTGACATCCAGTAGAGGTTTAAACATCGGAAGCGCCACTGGCGTGTGCACTGTAGAATCAATGATCCAAAAATTGGATCGGCATTGGGCTATGGGACTTCCTTGGCCTGCAGTCCCAATGAGGTTGCCGTTCTACAGATGTGCTCAGAACGGAGGCGCAGGTCTTCAGTAGGAGATTCCAGGGATGGGTCGTAAAAGTCTCCATCTCCTGGAGATGAATGTGCAGAGGTGTACATTGCTCTCAGAATCTGGTTTGGATGCAGTAACTGGATCCTGGACTGGGTCTTCTGGGGCAAGAGGTGGGATGGCAGGTTGAGGAGGCAAGGCAGGTGGTTGTGGAATCGGCTGCAGTGATGGGGCTGATTCCACCTTGTGTTGTTGTGATAGCACCGGTGGAACATCAGGCTGATGTGGAGGCACTGGAGGTGTAGGGACAGAGGACACCCCATTGCCAGCATCATCAACATTAGCCCCGACACCCCCATGATACAGATTGGTGTGGAACAGGAGACCTAGATCTAGATCAGTCCCAGGAGCGATCCCTCCAAGTCCAGGTGCTGTCTCTAAAATGATGTTGAGAACTACGGGTTGCACCAGTTCATTACCAGAGGTATGAATTTGAAGGGGAGGTGTCACTGTATCTGCAATACTCACCTTCTATAGAGCAATAGCATGAATAGTTATATTCACTATTTTCTGGGATCTAGGAATCCCAGAAAAAACCTCTAGAGTCACGGTACCTAGGATGGAGGTACATCATAGGATTGGGATCATAGTGATCTGGACTATATGAGTACGGCTCGTGAGGGTCGTCATAAGGGTCTGGCACACAGTTTGGGGAGTAGACTGGTGAGCCATTAGGATCTGACATGGGTTCAGCATCCAGGCATGGAGTCATAGGTCTTGGGTCCGTGTACATAGGCTGCAGCGGTCCAGACGGCTCTCCCCTCAGGTACATAGTTTCCCTGTGGGCTGGGACCTTTTTCTTTTTCTTTGATATTTTTAGAAACGTTGACCAGCCAGAAGAGTTGGGTGTTCCATAGGAACCTTTGGGACAGTGTCCCCTTCAAGTTCTTTCTGTTTCTGTTTCTTTTTCTTTGGTTGGTCTCCATCCGTGTCAACAGGATGTTTAGTAAACTTTAAAGTGATGGGAGCAAGCTTGTGCGGCATGGTATGTGCCTGATCAGTCGGTACCGTAGCAGAAGTGTTTGGGGCCAAAGGTGGCAGCAGCTCTATTGGTGTGACTATCGGTGTCGAAGTGTTCACTGTCACCGCTTCCACCCCAGGATCCCTGGAACTGGATGGATACACATTGTTTGGGTGGATGTCCAAGAGGACACTCGGTATCAACACCATAGTGAGTGCAAGAGCTCTTTCCCACAGCAGGGAGCGAAGGCAGAACACTCTATTCTTCCTCACCTGTTTGGTAAACTTGTGGTACTGAGGACAAGCCTCTACCTTGTGGGACTCCCCCAGGCACAGGAGACACTGGGAGTGCCTGTCGGAAAGGGGTATTTTCACAGTGCACAACGCACAACGCTTAAAAATTACTTTGCTGGCCATACAGGGAAAGCCAGATGGGAAGCAACGGGCAGAGCCAAATCTCCCTCCAAAAAACTGGTGTGTCAGAAAAACTGTAAGAGCGAGGAGTGCAAAGTAGGAGGGGAAAGAGACTGTTGCTCCCTCCTATTGAAAAATCACTGTAGAAAAATAAAACGGGCTGGCTGGGGGACCAGGAGTCAAAGCAAAATACAAATGGTGACAGAAGGAAGGGTAACGAAGTATAAAGGCAGAAAAGAACCACAAAATATATCAAAGGGGTCAAAGAAGGAAGGTAAAATAGCGGTACTTTATGTACTTTATACACTGAGAAGCCAGCTGCTAGTTCTTCGGTGGATGATGAAAAACTGATCTGAGGGGAAATGAGAGGGAAGCTGGAAGGGGCGGAGCTATCGCCAAAAATCTGAGAAGCTTGATAGTTCCATTAGCAGCTGCTATGCGGATGCAGAGTCCACATGTGATGGCCAGAGAGAGACCACACCAAAGAATTATGATCTAGGTAGTACAAACTGTGGACATCCAAGCTCACACTATATTCTGTTTGTCTTCACCTTTGCTAGTCTTTGTCAGATCTGCCAAATGGTTGGTTATGGTTACTGCATTTCATTATAAATTGTAATTTTTAACTGCCTATTTTGGAAACAATTGTATGCACATCAAATAAATATAGATAAGATCTCAAATATTGCAACAAGAAAAGGAGAAGGAATATGTTCAAGAGTGGGCCACCCTTGAAGATCCTTAGCAATAAAGTATGAATTTTGTCCTCCAGTGCCTGAAGGAAACACACCATTATTTTCCCAAAATATCATGATCTCACTAATGCATATCATCATGCTCAAGATTTTTGAAGTTCAAACTACATGTGATGACGTGTCTCAGTCACATAAAGGAGGAGGGTGTGCCCCCAATATTTAGATCTGCCATCAATGTTTGGAGCAAAAGAGGTTCACAAGTGATGGGTGATAAACCTGCTTTCCACCCACAGAACAAGTACATTTGCTAAACAAAGCATTTTTTACACTTTTTAAAATATTAATTGATGTTTGACAACCTTTTTGTATTTTTTGAAATAATGTCAGATGAGATATAAATATATAAGATCATAAGGTTGTATTATATTTTTATAAATCTGTAACAAATTTTGCAGAGTGTTTCTTCATCTTCCTATTATGGATGTGTTGTAATAAATGCTTTAGGCAGAATGCAGTAAGTTATCATGGCTAAGCTCCACTGAAATTAATAGGGTTTAAATTAGTCATAACTAACTTGTCTCATTAGCTGACATTCAGCCAGTCCTCTGGCGATGGAAGAAGTGCTGCAGATCTCTAAGCAGCCTTCAGCATCCCTTCTTTCCACAGCAGACTGCGCATGGAGAGGGAGTCCTTTACACTTATATAGATATGTTCCTGAAAGTTGTGCAACTGTCAGGTACATGTTTATGCAAATGTAAAGGGTTTTAGAGGGAGTGGAGAGACATAAAAATCTCTATCCCCCATCTTCACAACTGGTGTGCTGCACAAAGCAGCCTTCAGCGCAGGGATACTTAAGGCTGCTCACAGATCCACAGCCCTCCAGAGGACTGTGTTGGGTGTCCGCCATTGATGCCAGTGGTGCCGGTCATTCATACTTGGTCTGGATTTGCCCATTACCAACCTTTCAAAAAATAAAATAAAAGTTGCAAGAAATCTGCATAATATGCCAGTCTTTGAACCTCTCTGGCCACTGACTGCAGCTCTGACTTGTCACAGTAGCCTGAAAATTGCGGGGAAGGGGGGGGGGCAGCAAGGCATAGGGCAGGCAGAGATAGAGACTGGGATGCAGGTACTCTTGTGTTAGAGTCATGAACAAAAGGCATCACAATAAGCTGGAAATCAGCCTGTCTATAAGCTTCCCAGACATTGGCTGAGCTGCTGTAAGGACACAGAATGTTCTGAAGGAAAGTATCATACTGTGTCATGGAAAAGAGGGGTTGGATACCATTATTTGAATATCATGCAAGAACTAAGGAAGGATACATTTTGATGTGCCCACCAGCTCGTAGCAGCCAATTGTAAGGAAAAACTGAACAGAGTTTCACTCAGGGAAGTATTTCATGCATGGGTATGCTGTTTCTGGGAAGTG
>NC_069659.1:255062500-255065000 GCF_027244095.1 Hemicordylus capensis | reverse complement strand
AAACATTACTGTCATTCCTCAACTTGCTTGCCTGAGTATTTTATTATTTGTAATATTTACTTCAGGGAAATTATGATTCATGTCATATTTATCTTCATGAAAAATGAGCATCTAAATGGAAATCACCTTTTGAATGTACCAGGATATAGTGTAATACTAATATGCTTCATGAACTATAAAATTTAGTCACAGTATATGGATATATTATAGCATGACTTTAATACTCTCACATCAAGCAAATTTTCTCTGTGTTAAGCTGATACTCTGAGACCTGATTTCAGTTTGATAATCATTACACTTACATGATGGTACAAGTCACAGCTTGTAGATTTATGTCCCCCCTCAGCTCTTTTGCATTAATCTGCCTCTGAATAAGCTATTTGCACTTCCTCAGTGCATGCAGGAAATTGAAATAAGGTGCAAATTTGTAGGCCTTAAATCTGAACAAGTACAGACAGATATTTTTCACTTGATGCCATTCATTTATTTCAAGTAAATACAAAAGATATTTTTTTATCCTTTGTCTTTGTCCTAAGGCAGTTCTTCACTGAAAACTACTGCCATGTTATTTCCTTCATATTTATGTCAGCTTTTGAAATGGATTGACTAAATGAACTCCCCAACAATTAGCTTTCTACCCCTCTACTCCCAGACTAAGCTGAACATTTGTAAGCCTCCTATGAGTTCCATCAGGTTTTATGCAATACTTTTGATTTTAATGGGACTACTCAGTAGTTAAAAAGGTGCATTATTCATTACTGTATGGATTGTGAATGGTTAACAGACCAGATTCCGTTCATAGTTCTGAGCTTCTTTGCTATATAATGTCTATAGTATTTTTTCCATCATAAAAGAAGTGAAACCAATTGTACAATTTAAAAAGCACCCTGCATAATTAGAAAAACAAATTTTGGCAACCTATTTAGATTGATATCACACATGTATGCATATTCTAATAATAAATATAGTTTCAAATGTTAAACATGTCAACAGAGCTCCTAAGCTCATAATCAACTCTGTAATTTTATTACAGAAAGTCTACGTTTCTGGGCTGATCTGGTCCCATCCTGAAGTATATTCCTAGTAGGTTGACCTGTAACCAATCAGGGTGTTAGATATAAATATAAATCAGGGTGTTTATTTCTGAGATTTATATGCATGCATCTTTCTGGCAATGGCCTGCATGATGACCTAGGGCTAAGGCACCAGCAGGGAAAGCAGTCATTTCACAACAGCTGCAGAGAAATGACAAAGTCAAGTGAACCCAATTGAACAGGATGATTGCCCAAGTCTGTTTATTAGATCAAAGTGAAGTGTTGTTGACTACTGGATTTCTTAGAGTAAGCTAACTCATATGGCTTCTTTTTAAGTGCACCTCTGTTTCGACGGCACAACTTTACCTTTAAGTATTATTAGTGAAAGTTCTCAGACTACAGAATCTTTACTTCAAAACAAATTAAGAGGCCATGAGTGTTTTTAGTAGCCTTAAGTTAATTTGTTGGGAACGTGTCCTGTTGTAAACTTGCTAAATAATTAATGGGACAAAATATGCTCCAGTAAAAAAATGTTGATGTAGAAATGTAGCCTAGAATTGCCAGATGTTCCTTATTCCAAAAAAACACAGTTCTTTGATCCTTAAGCAAATCCAAAAAGTTGGTTGTACATCAGGTGTGGCCCAGTGTCCAATCAACCTATAGATCACTATACATATGAGCAATTGTAGGTTCAATCAAGTCATGAAATGCATCCGCATTGGGTGTTCCAAGCCAATATTTTACTAGTTAATGAGATACAGAACAGCTTTTTGCCATGTCTTCTAACATTTGAAATGTGAAACCTGCAGAGTGGGGACTAGCAACTAGTGATCCCTGGCCTAATTCCTGGCCTAGTAAAGTTAAAGTGTGCCACTGCGTCTGTGTCGACTCCTGGTGACCAAAGAGCCCTGTAGAATACAGGATGAGTTTACGATTGCCATCCTACTCAGTATGAAATGATGCCTTTCAGCATCTTCCTATATCGGTGCTTTCCCATAGTCTGGGAAACATACCAGCGAGGATTCGAACCTGCAACCTCTGGCTTGCTAATCACATCATTTTCCCACTGTGCCATTAGGTGGCTACTGACCTAGTGCCTACCCCAATTTCACACCCAGGACAAAAGACAGGTGTGGGGAAAATGATGTATTGCATAGAGAGTGTTAGACTTGGACTGAGGAGACCTAGGCTCAAATTTCCAGTCAGCTATGAAATTCATTGTGTCAACTCTTGGGTAGGTCACTGTCTCAGCATAACTTACTTCATTGGTTTGTTCTGGGGACAGGAAGGGCATGAAACAAAGGTGATAATGTCACTTTTGGGTAATGACACCACAATACAAAGGTGATAATGACAATGAGGAATTATCCTTCTTCAAATGTCACAGTTACAAACTATTTTTTTTTTAAACAGTGGAATACCAAGAATCATTGGTATTCCACCATTAAAAAAAAGATTGTAACAAG
>NC_069659.1:254987500-255050000 GCF_027244095.1 Hemicordylus capensis | reverse complement strand
AGGGGAGGGTTCTTTCAGTTGCAAAGAACACAAAGCAAGTATGGCTAGATAACTGAATAGCAGGAGGTTTGTGCCCAGGAGAAGGAATTTTTAATACAACACTTGGCATAAAGTCATTTGCTAATTATGAACACCTCCACACAGCCCAATGAGGAAACAGTATAGGAATCTTGCTCTGCACTCCAAAAACAAAATCAAAGAGGGCAATTCACAGGCACTTCATTGCAGCAGTCTCCCTGGCAATGTCAGCAAACTCTATAGCTCATGCTGTAAAGGCTCCTAAAACTCAAGAGGCTGCCTATTTGGTCCCTAAGGAGATGGACTTCAGCCAGGTGTCACAGTAACAGGTAGGTGAAAGGTTGCTATTTGACATCAGGGGACAAATTCACTGGGGGTTTGCATTTCCATGTGCCCCACAGAAAGATAACAAGTGGTGCATTAGGGCCCAGGCATCTATTCAGTAACAATAAATCCAGGCAGTCTGAATACTCAGAACTGGCTTCTTCACTAATCTCATATACACTCTCATGAAAGATAAGAATGCCATAGTTCTGTTTTATTTGCATTTTAATTTGAAGTGTAGACCAGAGATATGCATTTCTTTGGTTCCACAAGTTCTATGGCTGACTACTAGAGCAACAGAGGAAGAGTGAAACAACAGTGGAATCCTGCAAGGCCTGTGTGTAATGGAATATTTCACAGCAGGTGCTGCCTGGCAGCAGACTTCCTAGAGGGAGAGCATTTCTCCTGGGCTCACACCAGCTCCTGAGGACTACAGCAGTGGAGGCAGGAATACCAGAAAGCCAGAGAAAATTTTTAACATCACATCCTCCCAGCAGTAATCATAGTTGCACAACCATCAAAATGAAGACAAGAGCTGCATTTCATCTGACCAGTGTGGTAAGTCCCACCTCCAAAGCCCTATTCTAATGTTAAGTTTAAAACGCACCATACAGGGTTACAGGTGCCTAAGTGAGTCAGAAGTTCCACCCCAGCATGTCACTCACACCCTCCACCTTGCCGCTTATGGTTACAGCGGTTACCATGAAGGCAGCTCACAGTTATAGAATTGCCCTCTTCACACCAATGCCACTGTAACCATGAGCGGCGAGGTGAAGGAGATGAATGATGTGCCAGGGCGAGACTTCCAACCCATTTTGGTACCTGTAACTATGTACAGCCCTTTATATAATTTCTGGAAAGGGCTCAGAAGTTACATCTGGTGATATCTTGCAGCACACTTGCTGGACAAGGGCTATTTTCCCTGGCTCACCAACAGCAGAGAAGAGAGAAATACTGGACAACTGGGAAGAGACTTTAATATCTTGTTCCTCCCACCACACAGCACATCTCCCTTAGCAGTCCCACCAACTATCTTTGTATTATATTGCATATATATTGCATAATCTATTATAAGCCTCATGGTGATTTTTTTAGATCAAAAGGCAGGATAGAAATCTTTAAAATAAATAAATATTTCATTAAGCAGATGGGTTAGATCATCATTTAGCCTTAAGCATGCAGGGCAGGGGCTTGCAACTGTGAGAGGGGAACACAGCCAGGCCTCCTCATAAGTGAGTGGCTGAGGTGAGTGTAGAGGTGGTCTTTTAACCTTACCTAAGATCATGGCTAATGAAGAACAGATCTGGATGTCCCATTACATGGTGGCAGAAAGCTCAGTTTGTGTTCTTCACTGGAGGTGGGTCTAGATTGGAGCAGATATGCACAGCTACTCTTACCGATCTTCATTGAGTTTTCAGTCATGCACTAAGCCTCCTCACCATGACATCAGCAAACACAGTGTAGAGGCAGGATCCTCCCTTTGTTTTCTAAAAATAATAATCTCAGTTATCTTTAGATTTTTTGCTTCAGCACTACTATTTAAACACTGAAGTCATTCACACAATAAAAAACTGTGTTCTACCCAGGTTTGGGAACTGTATGTGCTCCCAATTTTCAGTTGTGTGGAAGCAAGGTAGGAGGAAAACCTGGGTAGCTTTTCCTCCTACCTTGCTTCCACACAATCACGTCCACCCTGGTTTTCCTTACCTTGCTTCCACACAACTGAAAACAGGGAACACACACACAGCCCCCAAACCTGGGTAGAACAGTTTTTTAAGCTATTCACACGTGCAACTAAAACTGGGCTAAGAAAGCCCAGCCCGGTTTTGGTTGCATGTGTTTAGCGCCAGGAGCTACATGGTTCCCAGCAGGAGGCTCCCCATTATGCATCACACACTCACACGGTGCACTGCGGGAGTTCCGGGGGCTTCCTGGCCCCCAAACCTCTGCTCGCCCAGCCACAGGGAACGGATCATCTGTGGGGGATCTGTGGAAGCCATTTTGTGGCTTCCTCCCTTCTCCCCTTTATAGCCATTTATCAATTCGTGAGAAAGGGCTCTTTGATTGTGTGAATGATCTCATTATATTGGTATACTTCAACCTAATCCAGCAAGGCTTCTGAACAAAAAGGTTTATCAGGAATTTTTGTAAAGTACTGCGGGGAAATGACTTGACTAGCAAGCCAGAGGTTGATAGTTCGAATCCCCGCTGGTATGTTTCTCAGACAATGGGAAACACTTATATCAGGCAGCAATGATATAGGAAGATGCTGAAAGGCTTCATCTCATACTGCACCTCCTGTAATCTACCAAAGACAACCACAGGGCTCTGTGGTCACCAGGAGTCGACACTGATTTGACAACACACTTTACCTTTACTGCAAGCAGACAACTGGAGAACCTTGCACAGCAAGATATAATGGTAAGTATTACATTTGCAAGATGTATCATATATTCAAAAATTCCCACTATCCTGATCCTAAAAACAGCTGTTTCCTCACAAAAACGTATAAGATGGAGGCAGCATAAGACCAAACTCCTCATCCTTCTATTATTTTCATTTTCAGCCCACCAATGCAGACACTTGGTGACAGAGTTAGGAACATAGAAAGCTGCCTTATACTGAGTCAGACCATTGGTCCATCTAGCTCAGTATTGTCTACACAGACTGGCAGCGGCTACTCCAAGGTTGAAAGAAAGAGTCTCTCTCACCCCTACCTTGGAGTTGCCAGGGAGGCTACTTGGAACCTTCTGCATGCAGATGCTCTTCCTAGAGTGACTCCATTCCCTAAAGGGAATCTCTTACAATGTCTTCCATTAAAATGCATACCAGTGTGGACTCTGCTTAACAAAGAGAAAAATTCATGCTTGCTACCACAAGACTGCTCTCCTCCATTATTCAGGTTAACATCTTAAAATCTACCCCATTCCTGACCACAAAACCCAGGTACAAAATGTTTTCGCACCTCATTTCTAAAATTTCCATTTGGGGCCTTAGTGAGTTTCCAGGGGAAGTATGTTCCACAGCCAACAGAGAGTTGTTGAGAATACTGCTCTGAGCATCCTTGGTGTCCGAACCACTGTATTTGTGGAACTGGGACTACAAATATTATTTGATTATGGACTGCACAGAAAGACCAAGGGTATATTTTTTTCTTTCACTTCCTACCAACTTTTATTCCTGAGCCAGTTGAGAAAAACTCAAGATTTTATTGGCAAATGGAAAAGCTTCATCATGGAAAAGGTAGCCTATAACAACTGAAAAGTAAGGACAGCCTTTTTGTGAGTCCTGATATAAAAGACTGCTATAAAGATACCTGTCTGCTTCAATAACTGACATGCTTGTTTCATTGTAGATTGGTATTTAATTATGGTATGTATATCTGTTTTGCTGTATATCTGTATATTTGTTGCTATGACCTATAGTCAAGATAATAAAACCATTATTTGCTATCCTAACGACACATAGATGGTAAGCTTAAGATGTTTGCAGTTGATCACAGAAGTCATGACTGAATGGGGAGTTGAGACAATCTCCCAGGTATAGTGGGTACCAGACATTTAAGGCTGTATAAGTTGGAACCAGCACCTTGAACTGAGGTGATGAGGACACTAGAGTACACCTTTCTGATGCAAACCATCAGAAGGCAGGCTGAAGCATTTTGCAACACCTGAAGCTTCTGAGCAGGGGTTGAGTCAGCTACCTACAATACAATATCTAGCCTTGATATCAATAAGGCATTAGCTAGGTCAGAATCTGAAAGAGATTGCTAGAGCCATCTTACTAAGCCACCTTACTAAGCTAGAGCCATCATACTAAACCCAGCACTCTGGACACAGTCAGAGTTTGGGAATCTAGGATCATCAGTAAATCACAGGGTTGCATAGCTGAGTTACCACCAGAGGACATTGAACTCCATGAATTAGTCTCAGTCCCTCTCATTATAACACCTGTCTGTTATTATTTCATTTAATGTCGGTGTACCAATATCCAGTTCTCAATCACAAAGGACACTGGAAACCACTGAGATTGCAGGAAACGAGTTACATGTTTTAAAAAGAAAGAAAGAAAGAAAGAGAACTGGACATCATCATTAGCTCGCTCTCCCAACAGATAAGCAGCTGCTTGTAGCTGGGTGGCCAGATTGGCCACCCACATGACTGCCGGATTGGCCGCCCACACAACTGCCAGCTTCGTCACGGGCTTCGGGGATCGGGGGCCTAGTACAAGCTATCCTGGAGAGACCCCTGAGCCCAGAAGGCTGCTTGCTGCCTCTCGGCCAGGGGTCTACTCATGTGTTGCCACACACTGCAATGTCACACAAACAACAAAATGAGTTTAATGGAGCACTTGCTCCATTAACCTCATTTAAGGGGAGGGTGGTTTTGGCAGGCTAGCCACCTTGGGAGCACCAGGTTTGCCTACGAGCCTGGTGGTTCCCCCAAAAACTGGAAAGCGGGCTAAGCTAATCATGGGAATAGCTTCTATAGCTAACTGTACACAACCTCACCCAGTAACCTCATATGCTACTTGAACAGGGTGCAAGACAATGAGACTGTTCTCACGCTCAGCCTAACATAAGCTAGGGAAGCCCAGCCTGGGTGTAGGCTGTGCATGAGAACTGCCTGGATCGGGCCTGGTGGGGCAGCACCATCTAGCCTAGCTTTTTAGCCCAGCTAAAAAGGGATAAGAGCGTGAGCACTCCCTTAACCGGGCTTTCTGCTTGTGTACGAGCTCTGGCTTCTTCCAGCTTGACCACACACTGAGACATGTGCCTAGAATGTCTGTCTCCTGTGAAAATCCCCCAATGCACTGTGCTTGGCATGTGGTGCATTGTGGAATGCCAGGAGGCTGGGACGTGTCATCCTGGCTCTCTGATAATGGATCATGTGGAAGCATGGATGATGCTCTCACCAACATTTTGCTTTGCCGTAAGGTGAGTGCAGCCAAGCCTCCCCCACCCCGTCCACCCAGTTATGTGAACGGCCTTAATGATAATCATAATCCTGTGGGACATCCCTACTAAAGAGGAACATAAATACCTAAGAATATAGTTTCAAATGCCTGCCACACTGCACAGTAAAGGACTCAGCTCCTCTCATCTGGCTTTCACCAATCAAGCTCCTCCTCTGCATTAGCATGAAAGACTAAAACTGTAGTGGCATCACAGTGCTGAAGAAAAACACTTTAGTACTAGGGCTTTTTAAAAAAATGAAAATTCACAACTGCACAATGCTATGTGAGTGCAGTTCACATGCATAGCATGCACCACTGCAACACACCTGTGCATTTTCCTTGTCTGTGTACATGTACTTGTTGCCTAGAGCAGGGATCCTCAACGTTGGGCCCCCAGATGTTAGTGGACTTCAACTCCCATAATCCCAAGCCCCAGTGGCCTTTGGTTGGGGATTATGGGAGTTGAAGTCCAATAACATCTGGGGGTCCGATGTTGAGGATCCCTGGCCTAGAGTCATATACATTTAGAAGCCTGCATGGGGTGGGGGGATTTAGAAGCCTGCATGAGGTTGGGGGGATCCTCGAAACTGGGAATTTGACAGCATTATTGCAGAAGAGTGTTATATACATTGGTAAAGATTCGTGGGAAATAGCAGTGGAGTCTACAGCAGGCATCTTTGGCAAAGGGAGGAGAAATTGGTATGCTTTTTCAGGATCTGAATTCTAGAGGAGGCTGGACTACTCACTTTACTTTTATTATTGTCCAACTTTTTACATAATCTAACATAATACAACTTTTGCATGACTTGAATTTTTGAACTACACAAATGTTATTTAAGAACTGCACTTTTTTAAAGTGTCTATTTTGTTTCTACACATTTTAAAAAGCTTGTTTTGTAGCACGGATGAAGAAAGGGGGAGACTGGAGGGAACAGAGAAATCATTTGGTCACAGCCAGTTTAGCTCCAAAAATCACTAGAATCAAACGCAAAGCTTTTCAAATTCTTGAGGAGGCTTACCTGATGCAAGTGAAGTAGGGTAGAGGTTGCACTGATAGAGGACAGATGCAGCCACAAGAGAGCTGTATTAGCAAATTCTTGCTGCCATAACTAGAGCAGATTTATTGGATGAACTCTAGGCGATTAGAAGCCTGAACAGCTCAGATATTCTTTCAATACTTTCATTGAGACTACTGTGAAAAAAGTCACCTTAATTGAGATACTTTTGCAGATAGGATTTAGGCAGAGCCTGTAGTTCAAAGTGGCCAGACTTAAGATCTGCAGATCAAGGACAGCTCTGCAGCAATCTGAGAATGGGCAATCTAAGCAGTAGCAGCAGAGTATTATTACTGTCCCACCTGCTTTAGGCACTGAGGAATCTGGTTAGGAGGAAGAAGAGGTGGTGGTGGTGGAATCTACAGAGAGGGAACACTGATGGTGATAAAAGCTTGATTTGTGGGGCTCAGAGTGGGCAGTCTCCAAGGATGATCTGTTCAATTGGGGGAGAACTAGAAAGGAATACAAGGTTTAGGAGTGTAAGTAAATATGGGAGAGGAGGAATAAAACTGGGGACAGAAGAATAAGCAGGGTGAGTTGTTTGAGAGGAAGAGCATTGGGAACAAGTAATAATCTGTTATAAAACCTTTCCTTGGGAAGGCAACAACTGTGATATCAGTGAATTTGGATATGTGCCTGGAGCCTTAAAATATTTTACTCTGAAGTATTCCTACTGAAGAGGCCAAGAACCGTTTACCAACATCACCCAACTTCTGCCCACTACTGCTTCCCAAACAGCCTCTTTCCTGCTCCTCTTCACCTCCTTCCTTCTAAAAAGCCCAGACCTTTCCCCTGTGTAACAATTCCTCCCTATTTGATATATTTCCATATGTAACCAGCCTGAGGGTGTTGGAGAGGTTGCTACAGCTCAAAATTACAGTAATTCTCCCATATGATTCACATGGTTGTACAGGCTTAAAAAACAATATCTCCATGCATATTTTAAAAACAAATCAGATTAGGAGAAGCAGATAAGCAGAAATTTTGCAGATAGAGAGAGCACATGCAGCCTAAACCAGGCTAGGGAAGCCCAGCCTTGGTTAGGCTGCACGTGAGAACCACCAGGATCAGGCCCAATCCCGGCAGAGCAGAGCTGCCAGCCTGGCTTTTTGTCTGGCTTTTTAGGGCAACATCTAGTGAGCATGCAGCTCAAGGAGACACAGAGATGGGCACCAAGAGCACCCATCCTCTTCGGGAATCCCCCACGGCATCACACTCAGTGTTCAGTGCACTGTGGGACACCCAGAGGCCAGGACGCATCATGGGATACCCAGAGGCTAGGACGCATCTCTGGAGCTCCGCACTGCCTGGTACAGTGTTGCTCGTCTGGGAGCACTGTCCATGCTCCCAGCAATGTTCAAGGGATTGAGGGAAAGGTAAGGTTTCACAGTCTTCCTGCCCACCCTCTCAAATGGCCGTTTGACCCTCATGATAGAATTGTTTACCCAACCCTCAGAGTCCTTCTAGACTGTGCACCTGGTAACATTCTTTTTAGATGACACATAAAAATTCCTTGGATTTCTAGTTTGGTTCTGAACTGATCCCCCCTATAGTCTTAACGGATCATTCCAAATGCTGCATTCATTATTTGTATTTTTATTATTTAAATCAATTACTTATGCTTCTGTGTGCACGTGCTAGCAATTTACTCCTAATTTCCCAGTAGAAGTGCTCCTACCATTCTAGTTTTTGTACCTTACCCACCAGAATTTCTAACAATCCCTGGAAAAAATGGTGGGTAAGGGACAGTACACAGAATTCTAATACTCGGAAACTCTTTTGCATGAAAATAGTTCAAATATAGCATTATTCATTTAACCTTTCTAAAATACAAGTGAGGCCATAGAACACAGTAGAGCTCTTCTTGTGAGAAGAGCTCTGGGGTGGTCTGTGCTGAGAGCAGGTTACACTCACCCTCCCCACACTCACCCTCCCCACAGATGAGCAGCTGTCCCTCCTTGGGTGGGCAGATCTCCCGCCCAGACAAGCACCAGCTCCTGCTGGTAGCTAGCTACAGGGGTCGGGGTGCAGGGAAGCGCCACTGTGCATCACTCCCTTAAGCGCTCACTCCCTTAACCTCATTTAGAGGGAGGCTACTTAGGTGGGTTTGCTGTTGTTTAGCTGCTGGTATCAGGCCCGATCCTGGCAGTTCACACGCACATGCAAAACCGGACTGGGATCCCTTAGCCTGGTTTTGCATGTGCGTGTGAATAGCCTCCTTATTTTCTTCTTATCATGGAAGCACAGAAGAGAAAGGAACAGAAGTGGTTGTATTCTCACTGGAAGGGTGGTGCAAACAGTATAGTAGTTTAGTGCTGAAGTTAATCTGGGAATAATAACTGCTGGGTGAAAACAGAAAAAAAATGCTAGGTTTGTGCATGCATACAATTGCTTCCATGAACAGCACATATTTAGCTCCAATGAAATGAATAAGGTTTGTAAGGGAACTGTATTTTGTGAATTGAACCTATTAGCAATAAACTTCATTCATATACTGTACAAAGTGTGTTGCATTTTGAACACCTATGAAAAGATGCAGCATGCACTACAAAACATAAAACTATTTAATGTTCCAGATACTGAAAGAAACAGCAATGTCATACAAATACTTTTTGTGGTGAATTCTATATTGTTATTATTTATTATTATTATTATTATTTTACATTTTATATCCCACTCTCCCTCCAAGGAGCCCAAAGTGGTGTACTACATACTTAAGCTTCTCCTCACAACAACCCTGTGTAGTAGGTTAGGCTGAGAGAGAAGTGACTGGCCCAGAGTCACCCAGCTAGTATCATGGCTGAATGGGGATTTGAACTCGGGTCTCCCCGGTCCTAACCCAGCACTCTAACCACTACACCACACTGGCTCCTGAAAGTATATTTGAAAGTAGAATGTTGTGTACAGGACTAACTTTCCAGACACACCTACATCTACAAACAGTAATATTTTACTTACTTACAGTAAGATTTTACTCCATGCTTTAATCATTTGTTGCAGAAAACATAAGCATAACATGGATGTTTCCTGCAACTATCATAACACACAATATTGCTCTCAGACTCAACAGTTGGACGGATTTCATGATATACCAGTTAGTCCATGACAGGATGCTCCCTATCCTTGTTTCTAACAAGCTGTGACTCATGCTGTGTGAGCATGGTACTGGAGGCAAAGGATGACCATATGCAAAGCCACTAGTGATTCAGGGATGCCAGGGTGGGGTCACTCTAAATATGTCCTCTCTTGTCTTTTATCAAACTTGGAAACTGCACTTGGCACATGGAATATATAAGGCACATTTCAAGTGAAAATCCTCATGAGAATTTCTAAGTAAATTCCTTGAAAGCATCCTGTTGGGCCTGGAAAGAAAGAGATCGACCAACCAAGACAGTAAGTGGCAGATCCCCCAGGATTGTCAGGAGAGCAGAGGCTGCCACATGTTTACATTGTACCTACTCTGGGCTATTGTCTGATCCCTGCATCTTCTGTCAGCCAGGACTTTCAATACAGCTACAAGGAGTAATACTGGATCCAAGCAAGGAAAAAGGACACCATTGGGAAGACAGCTGAGCTTCCTTTCTATACAGAGCAGAGGAGACCCCTCCATGTGTGCCTCTCTGGAGGGGGAGGGGAAGACCATCTGGACACTGAGAGCAACTTATACACAATTACTTAATTGCAGTTTTGAATGAAATTGTCCGTCATAAAAGATGCCTGAAGAATTTTGACTTTAACTGCCTGCCTGAAGGAGCTATAATATACCATTGTTACAGTTTGTCTTAATTTTATTTCTCTATCACAAACCATAGTCACCCACTTTAGGAATATTTGGGATTTAGTTTTAATTGTATTGCTTTCAACACACACATGGCACACACACAACATTTCTCTTTGTGTTGAAAGCATCACGGTGATTTATCCTCATTATTGTGTAAATAGGTTTCGGCAGTTCTCAGTAAATAAAACAAAGAGTGACAGGAGGAGAAGGGGGAATTTGCTTTCCTACCAATTAGAGTAGCCTTAGGCAGTACTTTTAAGAGGAGATAAATCCTGCAAATCACTAAAATGATCCTGTCACATGCACCAAATATTAAAATCACACAGCGGCACACTTCATACAGTTTGCTTTGGTTTAATGAGTTGGGGTGGGTTTCGTCATGAGGTTTGCTTCTCACAGTTGGGGACTGTTGATTGACAGTGGAGATCATGCCCAACTGCAGCTTCCTAACCAGTAGGGCCAGATGGAAAATCACAATTCACGTTTAATATGCAGTTTTTCAGAGAATGAAAATCCCCAAATTGTCTTTTCACCTCCTACCTCTAAAATTATTTCCCCTAATAAATGCAAAATATGCTACATATTGTCCAATAATGCTTTCCTCCCTTCCTTCTAGAAAATAATTTTTTTAAAAAAATATGGATGAGATCCCTATTAAGCCACCAACCTGTTAACTTCTTCAATTATGTAAGTTTTTCAAAGATTAAAAGATAAGTTTATGGAACATATGTTGTCATGCCCAAACACTTTAAAGGGAATATCAAGGTAATGATGCTGCCTCACAGTAACAAGAATATACATACCATCTGCTTAACTAAGTGCACATTCTGTTTGTCAAATTTGCCTGAGTTTTTAATCCCATACAAATGAAATGATGCACTTTTGGCTTCTGGAGTACTGTAGCAAAGGGTTTTGTCAAATATTTTCACATTTAGTTAACAGCAAGTTCTTATCACTTTGTGGGATCATGGAGGGGGGAGTATGGAATTCTTTTCTAACCACTGGATCATTGTGTGCTATATATTGAAGAATATATTGTAAAGAGAAAGTTTATATTGGGGTTATAGTGGCAAACAAGATGTGGTAGACGCAGAATGTGCTGCTCTAAGAGTTCCTATAACAGATAACCTTACGACAACAGCTTTAGTAAGTGTATCCTATTTTCAGCTACTACCTATTCTCCCTTTCTCCTGCAGTCAAGTTTTTACACTGTGACATTTATACTTAGTACTGTGAGCAATGACTGTTACCTTGTTACAGTGTTTTCTCTTCTTCTTTCTCCCTCACCCCCACCCCACGTTTGATGCAATGCTTTATGAGAGTGAAATCTATGACAGGAACCCCAGTAACCCAAGTCCCTGGGTCAGTAATGTATTAAAACAAAACAAGATACACATGGCTTAAGCACAGCAAGAAATCATGCAAGAATGGGCGCCCCAGACAGGCTAAGATAAAGAAGGCCTTCCTAACAGCTGCAATTATAGCCCCGGTTATATGAGTCAATCCATTATCGCATATGGGCTTGACAAATTACCATCAATGCCAAAGTAGAACAACAGGGAAGCATTTTAGGCTGGGAACTTAAGTTTGATTTCTTGGTGGTAAACTCCATTAAAATTAATAGGACTTGCTACCAAAAACATGTGCCTGAGAGTATGACATTTCCGTCATTTTGAAAAGCTGGTGCTTTAAGAATGTATGGATAAAGCTAATTAATTCATCAACATTGTTAATATGACTATTTTCATATTTAAATAGTCTTCCAGATGAATTAGTGGAGAAATTATAGAACTATAAGATTTTTAAAAAATGTATTCTTAATTTATTGTTGTTGATTTCTTAACAGTGGCTGACATCTGGACTAGGACTGCACTGGTTCAACTGTACTGATGCACACACTAATGCTGCACTATCGCACATTGGGGAAGAAGTAATTTCCACCAATCTCCCCTTCCCACTGAAGCCCACTTTGGTGCCTCCCAAAAATCAGCCCTCAGTGACATATTTAAGGAAGCACAGTGGGCTTCAGAGGGAAATGGAGATTAGCCAAAATTGCCCCCCTGCCTCACACGATGATTCAGGATTAGTGTGGATGTCAACACTGTTTCACTAGCGCAGTGCTAGTCCAGTGCATTTAGAGCTGTGTTACTGAAATATATCTGAGAATAACTGTTTTTAACACTGAGTTTAGAAATTAATACTCCACCCAGTGACAGCGTGTATCTTTTTTCCCCTTACACATTCCTGTAAATTGCTTGAGATGGTCTTCACTTTAGTCTTTAACTTTTGTCCATAATCAAACATATGTACTAGCATGTGTAATATCTTTGTATTTTTTCATCTTTCAGTTGTTTCTAAGGGTGAATTCACACATGCTGGTAAATTCTGGTGAATGAACATGCTGGTGAATTCACACATGCTGCTCCCCCCCCCCCCCACAAAGGCTAGGAGCCTCCCCATGCCAAAGCCAATAAATTTTGTTTCTCCCCCCACCCTTCACATGTCATTCCCTACCAGGTGCACACTGAGAGCATAATTTCCAAAATGTATAGAGATAAGCATGCCAAGAGATAGCCCAAGGCATTTGTGCCTGAGGCAAAAAATACAAATGGTGCCCCCATTGTGGTAAAAATATAATAATAAATTAAATTTATATTTGGCAATCCTTTAATGGTACTCCAAAACCTGCCACCTGAGACACAGCTGCCTGTTGTCTAATAGCAGGAACAGCCATCACTATGCCCTTGAAAAGCAGTTGCAGGGTAAGTAAATTTGCAAATCTACCATATGATTAACTTGAAAGCCATTTCATACATATCATTCCCATGGGCATAATCAAGTAGCGCTTTTCACATAGGATATGGCTCCCAATCTTTAGTGCACTGTCCAGCTACACGTCCCTGTCTCCTCTACCCAGCTTGACTAGGCTTATTGGGTCTGGCCTCAGAGCAGTGAGGGGACTGAGCATCATCCTGTGCCTCCTCTGTCCCAGGCTGCTTGTTCCTTGTGTCTGCCCCTCTCCGGGGGGCCCTGACACACTCCACCAGCCCCTTTCTCATCCCTGGCCAGCTCACAGGCTATGCATCACTCGCCCCCAATTACGGGGCCAACGCCCCTCTTTATGACCTGTAATTAATTACCCCTTACAGCTGTTGCCAATGCCTCTCCTCCTTCTCCCGTCTCTTGCTCAGCCCCCTTCCCTTTGGGAGGCATATTGCTGATTCCTCATATGCCCCCCCCCCGGTTTTATCAGGGCTCAGCTCCTGTTCTACTGGAGCTGAGTCCCTGCCCGTTGGCAGTCTTTCCTCTGTCTCTCCCCAGCTGCCACCCATCCTTGTCACCTTGGGCCCTCTCACCACTCCATCCTTGAAGGTAAAGACTGACAGCCTCACCGGACATGCACTTCGTTACAAGTAGGTCCATTTGTTAAAACAACATATCAACTGCCGTTAGGTTTGAGAACATAATATTTCAAAAACTTTCTCAGAAACTCCAGGTTCAAAAAACATTGTGAAGCTGACATGTATATGTACTGAATTCATTTATACAGTCTTAGTAGCATACCAGGCACTATTAAAAAGTTGCATTTGCCAACAGATGCTATAAGTTAGTGTCATATTTTCCCCCTTCAGTATAGGACACATCTGATGTTATCTAAGAATAGTACTGGGAACCTACTGTTGGGTAAGAGCCAAATATTTAAAGGTGACCAATATATGCATTAGGAGTCCTAACTTAGGACTAAGGGTTGTTCAGCCATTTACAAATCAGTCCACACAAAGCAGGCATGGGGAAGGGGACACAGCATTCTTTGGGTCCAAAAGAAGCATTCTTTGGGTCAAACTGTTCCTTTCAATTTCAGGTATTATTTTTTATGTCAGGCTAAACACATTTAGCATGGTGATAGGTGCCACTGATTTCAGCAGAACTTAGTTCCAAGAGAGTATGCTTAGGACTAAATGAACATCATTCACACCCTATTATTGCCAGTGATATTTTTAAAATATAGGTGTGGTCCAGATCTAACGCAAGCAATATTTCATGGAAGTAACCACACATACACCCCTCCTACACAGTACAAGGTGCATGGGAAGCATCGATGTGAAAGTGGCAACCAAGCCATGCAGGTAACATTCAATCTGGACCATACATAGAGTCACATTTGACCTGAGGCCTCTGTTGGCCATCCCAATCTGTCAAATTTAGTATGGGTATAAGACTGCTCCAGAATGACTGCTAGCTAAATAGTTGCATGAAGAAAAAGACACCAAGATGTCATTCATAATTACTCCATCCACCTGCCAGGTTTCCTGGTTGGTTGGTTGGTTTGTTTGTTTGTTTGTTTGTTTGTTTGTTTGTAAAATATCAGTTTCATTCCGTCACAAATACTAGTCTGAAAGATTTAAGAAACAAAACAGAAATACATGGAGATGAAACAATTCATGTAAAGAGAATTGCTAGGACACTGACAAGTCAGACACAGACTGGAACATGCATTCTTACTTGTACAATAACTGATATTCTTTTACAATATTTTAAAATTCCCATAATCATTCTTTTAAAGAAATGTTAGGCCCTTCACCTTTTGCAGAAAATGTATATACATGTATATGTTCTGGCATTTTTTTCAATTTCTTTTCTCTGCCACAGATATCATCACTAGTTTTCAATATGGTGATTTCCACCCCCCACCCCCCACCCATCTCCTTTCTCTTCTTATCCTCCTCTCCCACACCATTTGCCGCTGGTTGAAAACAAACCTTTAGTTTTTAGAAATCTAGTTTAAACACACGTCTAATGGAAAACATAATCAGACCTGTGACTTCTCAATATATTAGGCAATGCCTTTTTATTAATTTGATATCTGAGCAGAATTCAAACGTGATTTTCACAATATGATTTACATACTGGGCTGAGTGTATATTTAAAATAATTTGGACTGAATTATTCTACTAGAATAGATGGCCAGACAAAAAGAATGGAAAATAAAAGCAGCTTTAGTCAGAATCTAGGCAATTTGCTGCCAAATACGAGCTGCATTTCCCCAGATTATAATTTACACTGTATTAACTGTCAAGAGTACTTTTGAGAAATATAGATAACAATTCAGATGCAATCGATAGGTAGTGACAGTTGATTTTAAAGCTTAATGCAAGACAAGGAAGAAATGACTGGTGTATCAGCTCTGGAGGAATAAATTTGTTTTGTATTTGATTTTTGTGTTAAATTTATTACTGCCAAGAACAGCTCTCTTTCAATAATATTAAGAACAAGGTTGTGAAATTGCAACATGTTTGTCTCCCACAGTTTTCACCGCATATCCAATATAAAATGATGTCTCTTCTCAGTACTATAAATAGATCAAATTAAACTTATCTGTATTCCTTTTCTATAAATACTTCTTTAAGAACCATGCCCCCACCCCGCCCCCACCAAAGAAAGACCAGCCCTCAACCCAATTAAAAATCCACTGGAGTTAATTCTATATGTTTATTTTATGGAACTCAGGTACCACACAGAATATCTACATTGTGAAACATTATATAGATTTTTATTTCTATACAATTTCCAAACCATCCAATCACCACCAACAAAAACCATAAAGCAAAGGTTCAGACATATGATTGAGGAGGGTTGATATATCCTTGTCAAAGTCAATAGAAGCATTTTTTTCAATTCTGTCAAAATGTCTAGTGCATATAATGTTAGGTTTTGATGTTGCTTCTGTACAATACCACAAGAAACTTACTTGACAAATACCAGAGAAAAAATTTCCCTTCTAGCCCAACTCTATTACACTGCTTATTCTATCACTACAGCTGGGGATGCCTCTCAGCAGAACTGTACACTCAAAAATCTACCAGCGTGGCCAGAAATGAAATGATGAAACTTGCCACCATTCAAACTTATCCATACTTCTCACTTATGACATGATTGATTTTCCTTCAGAATGCTCAAATATGGGATTGTCTTCCTCCTTTTTTTCACTGTGGTAACAGCTAATGTATACAGCCTTGGCCTGTCTGGGAATGGCAAGAAGTTGACATGTAGAAGAACAACTGAAATGAATACGGATGAAATTTGAAAGTGCAATTTTCCATCTGCCAATCACCTTTTAAAGGAACAAGTTAACCACCAATCAGGAAAATCCTTTGTGAGATCATACTCATTTGGAGTTTTCTATCTGATAGGCCAGCTAGCTTCATTAATCAAGCTTTTAGATTCTGATACAAGTCTTAATCAGGTACCTTGCTTTTCCCATTGCTTTAAGAATATTGTATTGCATTCTCCCAACATGTTATTGATAATTTATATTCTGAATTATAATATATAGCCTCCTTTTAAATAGAATTTGATTAGGTGACTACAAAATCTATTTCCCTTGTTATGGTACATAGCAGATCATTTCCTAGAGCTTGGCTCAGAAGAAAATGTGCGGTATTTCTAGCATTAATAATGTATGGTCACCAAAACCCGTTCTGGCCATAGCTTCAAGATGCTTCGAAATACAGCCAATTAAGGTTTATTTAATTATTAAGGTTGAATAAATAACAGCGAAACATGTTAAAAATCTTTCAGTTTCAGTCAATCATAATAAAAAATTAATGAGACTGGATAGAGAGCCATAAAAACTGATAGACTGCAATCGTGAATTATAAATTGGTATTGATTTTTTCCTTTGCAATAACACTCTCAGGTAATCGTATGTTGCCACATGTAAAGTGCACTTTCCTGGTTGAGACTAATACTAACTATCAAATATATATGAGATGGAGGCATTTATGACACTTCAGATTTCACAAACAAAAAGCAAAAAATACAATTTGTGGAATAATAGCAGCAAAGAACACAGAATCCTAGGGTGTTTATGGGAGCAGAAAGGGATCCCACTGTGCCATGAATTCATAAGACACAGTTACCTTATTCTTCTCCTGCCATTTCTTCTCTGATATGTTACCTTGTTAGTATCACTAAGAAAAGCATAAATATTTTTTATTATTTGTGAGGCTCATCCTGTCTTGCTTAATAGACAGGCCACATGGAGTTAAAGCCATATTATATGGCCTGGTGCAGAAGTGATCATTCAGAAAACCAAAGCACATATTTTATACTGCCTAGCTTTATTAATTCTAAGCCCCCAAGAAATAGTGAGGGGATTTTCCAGTCTTCTTTTTATTGAAGTAACATGGAAACAAATAAGACATTTCCCTAGGCTAGCTCAGATAAAGTGGACAATTACTATTGGCATTCTACATGTAAATATTTAACACTTCACAGCTAGTTTGCACCTAAATGCCCATTAGATGTTGCTACAAGCCTGGACACTATTTCCCCACAGAGCTACATTGGCCTTCCTTTGCAGTGTTTATTGGATTAGGCTAACACACATCTTGTTCTAAATAGCACTGGAAAGCGACTTGGTTTAAGTGAGAGGAGAGAACCTCCCTTCTGACCAAATGTCTTCCCTGAGTGACACAAACCAACTCCTTAAAGAAAACTCAAATAAACAAGCCTCAATAACAGAATTTCTCTTGATCTGGATAATTGATAAGCCTCTGCTGCAGTTCATTAACCACAATGATCAGATATACCAATTGAGGAAGAGGGGCTGTACCCAACTACTGCAAGAAATTGCTATCTGCTTGAGTATGGCTTATCTTATTCTGCTTTTCATATATCACAAGGCTCTTTCCAAAACTGCATACCCTAATTTAATTTAAAGCAATGATAAATGCAGCCTAAACAATATTTCATTCATATAAATGCAGAATCAATTTTATGGATAAAATATATTCATTCCGTTTTGCCTCTCTTTCCACAGATCTTTAGTACATGTGTCATATCTAGAGCAGACGTTATGCAAAAATAAGCGGCCTACATCTGAACTAGTGTTGTGTTAGCGTAATGCTGTTGTGTTCACATAATGAAGTTGCATGAATAAAGGAATGTGCGTACCATATCAGCTCTTGTGCAAGCCAATGTTGGTATAATGCACAATGCACTGCACTGCACAACAGGTTGCAAAAAGCACTGCACAGCAGGTTACACAATACATTTTTATTGTACAAAAATGTACAATACATGTTATTGTACAAAAAGATGTACAATACATCTTCCACTAGCAGTTGTGCAACACTATGAAGCACTCCAGCTTCACACAGCTCTGTAAACTTCTTATATGTGTGCAACTTTTCTCACTGCACTAGCACAAGAGTCTGGATGCCAGACAATGGGTGGAAAAAGCACAGTATATCAGCATTATGAACAGTAGTAATTCAACATATGACTAAGTATGCTTTAATAACTTTAGTCGGCACTTATCACTTACTTTGTCCCTCTTCTGAAGTGATTCTTAAGCTTGATCAACAACCCTAGTTATACCAACATATGTGGATGCTATCGAATTCATCTAAAGTCGGGTCATTACAAATTCTGAATTTCTGGTCATTACAAATTCTCAGAGAGGTATTTGCCAGTCAGCTTCATGGATGCATGCATAGCTTTCTTAAAAAAGAAAAAGAAAAAAAAGGCAGTATGGATGCTCATGAACTCCTTTCATAATGATAGACCACGCTCCAGGAAGCTCTTACAATTTTCAATGAAAAATGCTATGAGCCTCTCCTTATAATGCATGGTATATGTTAAAGTTCTAAATCTTGCATTAACCAAACCTTTTCTCGTACTGTCAACAGTATGAATATTTTTTTTCATCAGTTACAATAGACAAGGCCCTAAAAAATTAAAAACATAAACAGAACAAGTCCCACGGTACAAGCTCACAACCTACCATCTCACAGCAATTGAAATGAAGAGAATTCCCAATAATTTCCACACCCACAAGATTTCATCTAGCTTGTATTATACAATATCAGTGAAGCCCAACAGGATTTTTTTGTGTAGAACTGACTAGGATGAGTAAAGCACAAAGGTTGCAATCTGAAGGGTCATGTATGGAGGCCTCACATGTAGCAGGGCTTCCTGCCGTTTGCAATGCTAAGCATGAAGCTGTTATTAGAATAAAGAAGCTGAAAGTCCTTGTTGTGGACACGTGTATACAAGTTATTACACAAACATTTTAAATCCCCTAACTTTGGTGGTGGTACTGTAGTGTACAGGTGAAATGTAGCTTTGTTAATGTCCATGGAATGCCTTAACACTACATTTTCACCTATACACTACAGTACCACCACCACAGCTAGGGGATTTAAAATGAAGACTATTCTCAGCAACCAGACAGTCGACATCCCTGAGATACGGATGTGTGCGAAACAGATTCTGTGTTGCATTTTGAAATCAAAATGCTTCGTTGAAACAGTAGCCAAGCCAGCTGTTTTGACGAAACAAACTCAAAACGTTTCGAGTGCCATTTTGAAGGGCTGTTTTTCCAGGGAGAGCTGGTCTGCCAATTGGGGTCGGTGGGTAGACCAGACCTCCACCTGGACTTAAAGCATTGGCTCACCTTGGAGAACTGGTCTACCTGATAGACCAGTCCTCCAAGATGGGCTGACACACTAAATGCTCATGAACCAGGTAGACCAGTCCTCCAAGACAAGCAGAAGCCTGGAGCAGAAGCCTGGTCTACTGGCTGACTCCAATCAGTAGACCAGCTGTCCCTGGTCTGGAAAACAGGCCTCCAAAATAGTGCTCAAAAATTTGAAACATTTTAACTCAAAACTGGTTTATTTTGTTTTGAGCTCAACACAGACCCTTTATTTTAAGAGCATGTTGTTTCAAACTCAAAACACTCAAAACAACCCATTTTGAGCTTGAAACATTTTGCACATCCCCACCCTGAGAAGTTATCATTGCTCTGAAGGGACATGTCAGCTTTCTCAGGTTGTCCTACACATCTGTTGGGGGAACAGGTGAACTGGGTTGATGGGTGTTTTTTGTTTGTTTGTTCCTTCTTTATTCTAATGATTGGTGCATGATTCTCAAAAACCTGTGGTAGTGGGAAACTAACTTTTTCAACATTTTGAGAATTGGGAACAGCTTATTATTTTATGGATATTATTTTTAACTCTTTTAAGACAATACAAGGATTTTTATAAACTACTAATTGTCGGTAATATGAAATGACACACTAGACAGTTTTTAGGGTGGCCAGAACCTCAGTGGTATACTCATGAGTCAAATGGGCCGTAACCCAAAATTTGGCTTTTAAAAAGCCAAATCTGGCAACAGAGTCAGCATATATTATATAGCATGTGAGTATGTGTGTCTGCGTATATGAGTGAAATTCTTGTGTGTGTGTTTTTATTTTAGTCACTTCCATGCCCATTAGCTTTTCACCATTTGAGTAACTGAATTGTTTATTTTCTTATTTGTCATCAAGAACATTTTATACATGTTTTGTTTTAACACTAGGAAATGTTGCTTTCGTATGCATTGACTGAAATTTTGACTAATGAAGCATACATGCACTAGCAGAAGTACCAGTGCTTCTGAAAAGTTCAACTACCTCAGATCCACTGCTGAGTCAGAGGCAAATTTTGACAACCTCCCTTTCCCCTGGAGGTGCTCTGTGCCAACAGAAAATATGTCCCTGACAGTTGCACAGTCTTCAGGGACATATTTTGAGGTGACATAGAAGGCATTCAGAGAAATTCGCTCATGCGCATACACACACACACACTGGTGCAATGTTAGTCTGGAGCTCTTCCAAAACACTGGTGCTACACCAGTGCTTCTCCTGTTGCACGAATGCTTTGTTAGGGTGTCAGTCACTATCCCAAGCTAACATATAAAATTAGAATACCACAATTCAGAACATGGGCACCAGTTCCCTTTTTTATTATCAGGTATAAAACCTTGCATGGGTAAATAATAAAAGCTAAGCATCCTGCATGCCCACAATGATTCAATGGGAATTTTCTTAACAACTTAACTGAAGTCAGAAGTCTGTCATAAGTATTGTGGAACTTATGGCTCCTGACTATTACATCTATCTGTCTGTCTCTTGTATCATTAATTTTTAATTAATTTTTTAATTAATTTAAAAATTAATTTTTAATTAGTTTTCATTTGTTTCCATTAAAACAATCTCAAGGCGGTTTACAAAACATTCTAAACAATATAAGACTATAAAACAGTTACACAATAAATATGTTAAATTGAAATACAAAAATACAAATCTAATTAAAAGTTCTTAAAAACACACACTAGGACCATAAAATACAGAGCAGCAGCAACAGAAACAGCACTGGGTAAAAAGCCAAGATTTCACTTGGTTTCTAAAAACTGTGATGGAGACTGAGGAGCAGATGCCTACCAGAAGAGCATTTCAAAGTTCCAAAGCAATAACTGAGAAGGCCCTGTCCTGCAGACATGACCGCCCAGCCTCACTCATTGTCGGCACATGGAGCAGAGCCCCCTCCGATGACCTTGTCAAGCACAGAAACCCTTGGGAGCAGGCGTTCCCTCAGGTATCCAGGGCCCGAAGTTAAGGGCATTAACATTCAAAACCACCACCTTGAATTGGACCTGGAAACAAATTGGCAGCCAAAGTATCTCTTTCAAAATGGGTGTAATAGGATCCCAGGGGGTGGCTCCAGATAAAATCCTAGCTACCGCATTTTGCACTAGCTGCAGTTTCCAAATATTCTTCCAAGGGCAGCCCCATATAGATTTATTTATCTTTATGCTTTGTTCTGAAGAAAAGTTCTGTGGGGCCACTTTTTCATATCCCCCATCAACATTTTGTCCAAATAAAGTTAGGAGTCACAGTGCAATACAGACCTAGGTGAACATAAGCCCATTGTTTTTAATGGCTTACATACATACCTTGCAGAGAAATGTTTATGTAAGAGAGAGGCATCTGTGCAACTGTGTAAGTGGGCTGCTCCATGCCTAATAACTGTTGAGTAAACTGCAGTTGTGACAGTACTCCTATTGGGAATGATGGAGTCATGCCACAACTATGATTATGCAATGCAGTAACATAGTGGGCATGGAAAGGCTACCTCACAGCAGTGCAGGCACCTTTCTCTTACATTGATGTTTTTATGTGCAGTGTGTAAGCCAGAGTTGCATAATTTCAGCCCTCCTGCTGAAAAGACTACATGTTGGACTACAACTCTCATCATTCCTGATACTGGCCATTGTGGCTGGGGAGGATGGGAGTTGTAGTCCAACAACAGCTGGAGGTCAAAGTTGTGCAGCCCTGTTATAAGTCAATAAGCTTAAGTGTACTAATAATGTCTGACAAGAGGCACAGCGTACAATGGGTGGTTCTCCACTACCTATGCTGCTGCATGCATCTCAAACAATACCAACACTGTTGCACCAGAGTGCTCCTGATGTCATATATACAGTTGTATTTGCATGATGCTATGACCATTATTTCCAGTGACCATAGCATGCACTAGCACAAATGGGCAATTGTATGTAATTGCACAAGAATGCTCTTGTGGAAGACAACCAGCGTAGCTTAAGAAACCCTCAGCAGCTCAGGCAGTACGGAGTACTCTGCATATCACGTCAGCCTCTGTATTTAATTATGCCCATAACCTTAAGTTACTTTATCTCACTTAAGTCAAAACTACCCACAATATATCAATATCTTTTTAGGACCAAGTACTTTGCAGAAAAAGTATTGACTGTTTAATTTTTGTTTGTTCTACAGTTCTCAGTACATGCTCATCTATGTTACACACTACAAGGACAGATGGTTTTTAATTCCTTGTAAGTGCCAACAATCACTACCATTTCTCCTGTTCCTGGAAATCTAGGAGTAACAATGGGATCTACACAGAGAATGAAGAAGCTTGTTTATTATTTGGTTGGTAGTTTTCTAAGTCACTGCAGAGGTGCAACTAAAGATTAGAATGACCCTCCCCAAAACATAAAACATCCTACTTCGCCCTTCAAAAACACCCCCATTTCCATCGTAGTCTCAGTTACTTAGCTGGATCGTGAAATCTGAACTAAATAAACTTCATGAAATGCTGTGAGCCAAATATGAATGTCTTGGAGACACAGAAGGTGCATCTCTGTGGTATTGCAGTAGTGTTCTTCTGCAGATATGATGTTGTCTAGCTAAACTGTTTGCTAGGGAGGACTTATGAGTACAATAATATTACCAGCCCCCTACTAGGCGCTTTGTCAATGTACTTAATATATCTAAAAGTCTCAAACTGGTGCTGTTGGTTTCTATCCATCCTCCAGCACTTTACACAAATGTCTGTAGAGTACCCCTGCTCCAAAACCCTTCACTCTCAGCACTGACCTTTGTGCTCTGGAAACAATTACTCCTAGAAAGCCTGTCAATATCATTATTTTTACAAGAAATCAATACGCCTCACAAAGTTAATGGGGGATTCAGGCAGCAAGCGTTTACCTTCTTACTGTCAGTGGTGCAGCGGGCTGTGCTCTGGCACAGATGACAGATTCGCCTAGACACCAAGCAGACAGTAAGCAATGGATGTAAAGGAGAAATAGGCTGCAAGCAGGCGTGGAAAACGTCAGCTTCTGCAGGCATCTATGCTCTAACGAGCCAAAGATGTCAGTGTCTTGTAGTGTCCACTCTGGAACAACCAAAGGAACAGTGGAAACTAATAAAACAGGGATTAGGAAGTTGGCCCAACTCTTACAAATCTAAATAAATATATATATTAAAATACAATATGGTAAAATATATCTGTGGATTTTGGTAAAGTAGCTGTTTGATCAGAGGCTCATTGGCAGAGTTTTTAGACAGCAGTTGTAAAACAACTGATGGGAGGAGAGGGAGAGGGAGAGATAGAGAAGACTGATTATCTAAAAGCACTAATTGTTTGGCTTTGGGGAAGGATGAATATGGCCCATGAACTTAATTTCCTTTTCTGAACAAAATGTTCCTGAATTCATGTTTGTGTTTAGAATATGAAATATTGCATGTAAGCTTATTATTTTAATGCCACAACATTAAAAAACCAACAAAGGCTGTAAAATCAACAAAGTGCTCTAGGGCATTTTGGTAATAGTACTACATTATCTCACCTAGGTTGTGGTTAGAAGGGCATATAAAAGTAGTCATAAATTAGATGTATTCTATACCCTTCTTGATTAAAGATAAAAAATGAATCTTATGTTTTGAACAAGACAAATGAAAAATAAGAAGGAAATGATGTTGTGACTTGTAGAATCTGTACTCACACAAAAGGCCTAAGGCATCTCTTTAACTACACTGATGTATAACCTTACAATAATTTCCCATGTTTCGTATCACAACCTCCCAGATGGGCTGCAAGCTGCACTAGAAATGCCTCTTGTCAGCAGACCTGTGAACTATGTGATCATATGGCAGCAAGAGATGTGTTTTCATAGTATTTTTTTTTATTGCCCCAGCTTCTGTTCTATTTATCATCTGCATACATGCTTGTCAGTGCTATGGTTAAGGGGAAAAAGCAGTTCTTTTTGGAATTTTATTTCATTTAAATAAACTCTGGTAACTCCAGTAGTTCGAATACACCAGTGGCAAACTAGAGTGCTATACTTGATGAAGAAATTACTGAATCATGCTTAGAGTGGTACAGAAAATATTATATTGATTACTTTGAGAAAGCATTCTTTTTTAAGAATGGGGAATACATATGGAATTTTAGTCCAAATTTTGTTTCTGTGTGGATTATTAATCCCAAATTCCACTTCTCCATCAAAGTGACGTAGATGATTTCAACACATGGCAGGGTTAAAAGATTTCTGAAGCTTCCTTCACTTCTATCAACAGTTTGGAATTTACACTAGTGCCTTACATCATTACCCCAATCGTTCACAGCTTTTTAAGGCCTTAATGCAAACCACATGCAGAAACCAGGACTGCTTACAAAGCCTTGTAAACAGCTGTTTTCTGATTGGCTACTGCAGGATGGGAAATGGAAGGTCTCAGAGGGGGAAAAACAACAAACAGATCTCTTGTCTACAAAGCAGAACTCAAAACATTTTTCATGCATTGTGGGCTCCTCTAGAAGCAGCAAGCTGTTTAAAAAATACCTTGCCCAAATTGAGCATTTGCTTGACATGATGGAAAAGTGAGTGCTATTTTCTGTTATATTGCCCCTATTCTACATCGACAAGAATATATTTTTTTGCTGCTCCCAACTGATTTCACAGTAGTGAACTCCGTTTATGAATTATCTGACACATTTCTTGCAATTCTTCTGACAACAGTGCTCAGTGGAAATTTCAAGGCCCCTCTCTTCTGACAAGTAGAAATATCAATATTTGAATAAATTGTGGATTTTAAACTTCTCACTCTGATGCACCACAGCAAGGAAGACTGAATTTTTCTTTTACTGGGCCTAATCCCCTTGAGCCTAAAGGAAGAAATCTGTATGCAGCGTTTCATTACAAGAAAGCTGTACTGAGTGACATTTGAAGCACACATCTAAGTCGACCTGATGAAGTTTACTTCCTTCAAACAACAAATAGCAGCTTTGTATTATTTCCCCTTCTTGGGGGGTGGGGGAAAGGCAAAAGCATGATGTCTGAGCAAAAAGCCGAAATGTTGATTCACAAATTGACAGGCCAATCTTTAAACAAATGTGTTTCTTGGGGGGGAAATGCAGCTTTGTTCAAGCTGAGCATTTTTCTTGTGCCTGACAGAAACATTCCGAGGCTGATTAGAAGGAACTTGTTAGGGTTCTCTCTCAGACACTCTGACTCCACTTTTTAACAAGCATGGAAAGAAAACAACATAAAGATAACAAAACATTGTCATTACCATCTACGGGGTCTATTTGGACTTTTAAAAAAAATTAACACTTTTATTCACTTTTTTGCTTTGCCTTACAAGCAGCTAGATAACTGAAACAGCTTCATAGTAATCAAGGCATATGGGGTTAGCACATTAAATTACATCATGCCTATAAGCCTGTTCAATTTGAAGCTTCCGACTGCATTGATAACATTGCACAACAGTTAACAGAGTACAAATTGTTCTAGGAAAGCACATGGGTTCAGTGAAACAAGAAAAAGCCAGAAATCGAGGGAAGGAGATGCTATGCTTCCATAATGCTTGGGTGAAGTATTATTGCACATGGCTCCAGAGGATCTCTTTAATTAACATGCAATATTTACTTCAAATGGTACACCTGAAAATTATAAGGGCATGCATGGACTACTCTGCCACCGCCCCGTGTTAGCAACTGCTAGCAGAGTTTTGCTTGTGGGCGGGCTGTGCCGGAGGGCTGTCTCAGAAAGAAAACAAAAATGAATTGGATGGCTATTTTGAAAAGTAAGAGACCACCCCTGTTGATGGCATTTCTGGTCGACACCATGCTATACCCTTTAATTATTTATATACAGGATCTAAGACAAGAGCAAGAAGCAAATAATCTAGATCTGCCTCTGTTTCCTCTCCAATACACTGCCATATTCACACGGTAGGTAACTAACATATTGTCCAATGTTCTAAGTTCTATAAGAAGTAGATTTAGGCCTCTTTCCTTGTCATGCATGTCTTGCTCCCCCACCTAACACACTTGCTATCTTGGATCCAAAAGTTCGCATATTTTGGACTCACTAAAAGTACGGCAAGTATAGTCAGGTCAGATAGCTCAATAAGCATTCATTCAGAACACAAAATCAAAATGAATGCTTAAAATCAACAATTAATACCTTAAGGTAATATTTAGATCTTTATTATTTAATTATTTGGGTACTTCTAACATTAATTGACTTGCATCTGACCTCTTGCAAAATGTGATTTTAAGATAAACCCCTGTAAGATAGGGAGCCTCTTCTCATGAGCAATGAGAAGAGCTCCAGAGCAGGCTGCAGGGAAGGTGGGTTAAAGCTCCCTTCCCCACAGATGATCCAGCTGGAGTTGCTGGGAGCACTCCCTGCACGCCCAGATGATTACCCGCGTGCCAATCAGCAGGGAGGGTCAGGTGCCGGGATGTGTCATCTCGGCCCCTGGAAATACCATGATGCACCATGCGAGTGTGCAGTGTATCATGGGGATCCCCCATCCCTGGGTTCTTTGCGGTCTGGCAGCCGTGCTGCCAGACGATTTTTTAAAAACAGGATTACGGGAGCGCTTGCTCCTTAACTTCGTTTTCATGGGTGGGTATTTAGGCAGATTTGCTGCCTTGTTGCCACCAGGATCGGCCCAATCCTGGCTGTTCACATGTGCATGCAAAACCGGGCTGGGTTCCCTTAGCCCAGTTTTGCACACATGCGTAAATAGCTCCTATTTGTTTGAATCTAGCACCTTAACTACAATATTTTAAAACTTGTCTTGAATTTTTTTTCAGGAAATATCACTGAAGAAGTAAATATTTCATATTTTCAACTGAGCTTTCCAGTCAAAAGCAAATTGTGAGGTAGATGGTCTGGTACGGCCGGTCAGTTGTAGTTGCCTCTTCAAAAGCAACATTAAGCAGGCAATTGG
The DNA here is from genome assembly GCF_027244095.1 of Hemicordylus capensis. Classification (NCBI taxonomy): domain Eukaryota; kingdom Metazoa; phylum Chordata; class Lepidosauria; order Squamata; family Cordylidae; genus Hemicordylus; species Hemicordylus capensis. The sequence goes on along the minus strand of NC_069659.1, from coordinate 255,022,492 downwards.
GGTAGTTTGTGGGCTAAAAATATCTGCATCTGTCTTTCTGGGTGAATAAAGGATGGGGCAGCAGCTGCTGGGCCCTGTTCTAAATCTGGTATGGTTATCACCCGGTAGGGATGTGCACAGAACAGGCGACTGTCAGTTCAAAGGTGTGGGGGGATAACTTTAAGGGCTGGGGAAGGTGCTGTAACCCCCTGCCACATTTCCCCTGCCAGTGCCGTGTTAAAAACATTCCCAAGGGGCGGCAGTGTGCCTCCTTGCTGCCCCAGTGCACACTAGACTGGAAGTACCTCCGGAAGTACCCGGTACGTGTGCCTGTGTACATGCACGTGCACCAGGTACTTCCAGGGATACTTCCAGTCCGATGTGCACCAGGGCAGCAAGGAGGTGCGCTGCCGCCCCACAGGACTCTTTTTTAACACAGCGCTGGCAGGGAAAACGTGGCCGGAGGGCAGGGGTAAGAGCACCCTTCCTAGTCCTTAAGGCTATCTCTCCCCACCTTCGAACCGGCCAAACTGCTGAACTTTCAAACTGGTTCGGAGGTCCGTAAAAGGGCCTCCAAACCAGTTAATGCACATCCCTATCACCTGACTGTCCAGTTGTTACACCACATCTAAAAGTTGAATGTAATCTGAATTGTTGATTAAGCAATGGGGCTTGGCAGCTGATCACTCTGAGTGGATAGTAATTGGTGGACCAATTCAACCCTCCCCTTTCTCAAAGTATTCCTCCATCACTGTCTAGGGGAGCAAAGCATCCGTTTGGATGTAGAGAAAAACTTGATATATTGACATAAGTAGGTTAAAGGGAAGTGTGAGATAACCACACAATTTTTCTAAGAATTAAAAGTGTTTTGGCAGCCAACTAGGGAAGGAGAGGCTGGATATATCTTAAAGAAAATGTGTGAAGAAGCTATAGGAGTGAACAAGTTATCATAGGAATAGAGTTACCATGGAAGTAAAGTTAGCGTTGGGGGGGGGGAGCACCATTTTGAAAAAAAGCATGCCTGAACATAGTCATGAAAACTAATCACTTGAGTAAGTTATTCTCCTAGGTAAAATCTATAGGTTTACACTGTATGTCTAACAAAGAACAATAAATCCTGTCACCTGGGTTATGAAATATTTCAAAAACACTTTGTTATATAACATCTTTCATACAAACTATCCCCATGGCACTTTACAGAGTTGAAGGATATAGGCACAAAGCTAAAATCATAAAATAACAGGGCTGGTGGGTTAAATGAACATGTTTGACCGAGGAGGAAAGATAGATCAGATGATAGTGTCAATCAAATGGTTGTGGGCTGAAAGTTGAATAAGGAAAAAGGATCATGGTTGAAACTGTGTGAAAAGCCACAATAGATGTCTGTGTTAGATGAAATTCTGGGTAACTTCAGAATAACAGTCAATGCTGGTAATCTGAATTAAGATGTTGTAGATGAGATACTGCAGTCCTGGGGCATCAGGCCAAAACGCTGCACCAGATCACATAGATTCAGATTTATATAAAGTAAAATTAATTCACACTGACATTCAACTCAAGCTTCCCTGCTTGCTTCCTGACTGTGTATATGCTGCAATATAGTTACAGTCATTTTTCTATCAGTAAATCCAAGGCTACTTATCTACTTATTTGTTTTCTTCTTGGCATTACACAGCTACAGGCCACACCTGTAATTACTTTTTCAGAACTAAAACTCTATGGAATATGTGCTGGTGTTCAAGTGTAGAATGTTGTGCTTCAGATGCAGAAGCATGGGTTGACTTAAAAGTGGTACATTGTTACTCTTATGTGAAAATGTCACTAACTCCCTGTTCAAATATCAGTATTTATTTCCCTTGCAATGTTTGGAAAAGGGCTTTCAGTTTGGAAACAAAAAAGCATTTCCTGGTTTAAAAGCTAATCACTATCTATATATGTATCTATGTATGCAGCAGTGCATTTAAAAACGCAATCAAGTATTATACACAGAAGATAACAAGCTATAAAACTGCACATAACCTCCAAAGCTCTTTCATCCACAAAATGTATATTTCAGAGATCTTGTGGTGTAAAAGTAGGTCTGAAAATTTTGTGACAGCGACTCTCATACCACACAGTGAAATGCAGGCAGCTGAGAACATGCCTGTGCTGCGGAATGTGTGTAAGTACTGCTGGGTGCTTTTACAAAAGCCCTGGGTGCTCACACTGGGCTTTTAGTTCGCATCTCCTCCAGAATGGAGGGTATGTGTTCACATATCAGCCAGATTTATCCCAAACTCCCTGAGAGCTATCGGGGAGCACTTCACACATGATTCAGGTTTTTTATTGTGTGCTGAATGTAGACCAATTTACATCCAAGGTAAAAAAAATTCCACTTTTTGCATCAGTTTTCAGGGGCAACTTTGAACTGGCGGTAAAGCCTCACAGTAAACTTGCAGTAAAACCTGCTGTGTGAAAAATGTCCTGGTGTTGTTGCTAAAGCTGCTTAAATGCATTTGAAGAGATGCAGTTGCAGGATGCAACATCCTCTGGAATAATGGGCATCATGTCACTCAACTTTAAGTTGGAGCAGAACAGCACACATGCAGCAGCCTGGGCACTTACTCAGCCAACCATGTTTTGCTGCATGGTATGTGGGTCACTGTCATAACCTTTTCAGACCTACCTTTTACATCACAACGTCTAAAATGTACATTTTGTGGATGAAAAAGCTTTGGAAATTACATGCAGTTTTATGGCTTGCTCTTTTGTATGTACACGCAGAGGGTGCAAGCACAACTGCCCATGTTTTGCTGCATGGTATGTAAGTTAATAAATACTAAATATGTAAAAATAGAAAAACAACTTTTAGAAATAAACTCATTGCAAATGAGGAAACAAGTTTTTAAAAAACACTAATTGCTTTTCAAATCTCATGGTTTCTAATGATATCCAGAATATTACACAACTGAAAGGTTTTCATATAGTGTTTCAGTTGCACACATCATAATCGAGTGGAGGCTTAGCATCAAATAGTGCCAAGATATTTCACTTATGGCTACCAGTGGCATATTGCAGATAGTTGTTGCGTGCATATCGGAATTTGCAATTTCACAGGGAAACACACTTTGACACCTATGTGTAGCTTCCCAACTCACTTTCTAGAGGTGCCCCTGATAAACTTTTGCCTGGTTACCTCCAGAGAAGTTGCAACTGTTGAATTTCTGCCTGAATGCATCCCTCCCCGGCCCAAAGTCCAGCTGAAAGGCTAAGACAAAGTGTGTATGCATGCAGCCTCATTTTTAAATCCAGCATAATATGCAAGTCTTTACAGCTTAAAAATTAAATTGCTTAAGTTGCAACTACCATGATTTTTACACCACGAGTGAATGAACATTTAACTCTCATCTTAAACAGAAGGTTTTTGATTTGCTGAATTGGATATTGTCTGGTTATGGGGTGGATGGGTCATTTAAAAAAGCAACATATTTCTGTACAGTGTGTCCTTTAGGCAATATGACTTTTGGGGTCTTTGGGACATGTAAATGGCATTACAAATCCTATGTGGTAAGCCAAATTTGGAAGAACATCCCTTTTAAGGAATTATTGGTGGCCACTTGGGTAGGATGAAAAGAAGGACATTTATACAATTAGAAGCTACAGCCTACTGAGGGACTTTCACAATGACACTGTGGGGCAATTTGGATGGCACCCCCTATAGGTCACTACATGTGCTAAACAGCATTTCTCCCAATGAATTTGCAGACTTCCATATGCATACACCTATCTGTAATATGACACTGGCAACCAGAAGCAAAATATTTTGTGCTGAGCCTCCAAACTATAATATCTTGAGCCAGGAGCAGGTCATCCTATCAAGCCAGGGGCAGAGCCAAAGGAGACACAGCTGCTTCTCTTTCTCAAAGCTCCGTTTGCTCCTCTCTCTTTCTGCCCTGCCTCAACATTAATGAGAGCCACCCTGTCTGCAGGCTGGACATTCATCAGGTAGAGCTGCATGGGCTGGTTAATCATTTTCTAGGTTAATCATGGTCTCTAGGGAAGAAAGCTGGTCTTGTGGTAGCAAGCATGAATTGTCCCCTTCGCTAAGCAGGGTCCACACTAGTTTGCATTTAAATGGGAGACTACATGTATGAGCACTGTAAGTAATGGGACCGCTCTGGGAAGAGCACCTGCATGCTTGCATGCAGAAGGTTCCAACTTCCCTGCCTGGGATCTCCAGATAGGACAGAGAGAGAGACTCCTGCCTGCAACCTTGGAGAAGCCGCTGCCAGTCTGTGTAGACAATACAGAGCTGGATGGAGCAATAGTCTGATTCGGTATAAGGCAGCTTCCTATAATCCTATGTACCTATAACAAATGGCCAGCTTGCAGGAACCATGGCTCTCATTAATGCTGGGGTTAGGCAGGATGGGAGAAAAAGGAGCAAATGAAGATCCGAGAAGAAGAGGCAGCTGCAGGGGCGTAGCTATAATTGAACGAAAGGGTTCAAAGAACACGGGCCCACAGCTCCAGAGGGCCCTCCAGCTGCATCCCTCCCTATTTTCTTCATTGTCTCCCTCAGTCTGGGGGGCCGCCAGAAAGAAGGATGAACACGGGGCCCCTCTCCCCTAGCTACGCCCCTGGGCAGCTGTGTCTCCTTTGGTGCCCCCCCCCCATCGGCTTATTAGGACAAGCCACTCCTGTCATGAGCTGATGAAATACTAAAGAAACAGTCAAAGTTGGGTACAATGAATGCTGTGTTAGCATCACAAATCAACTGAAAACAAGGCAACAGGTAGGTTGATGCCACTGCATCAACAAAAGCCACCAGCTTCAGATACAGAGTTTCTTATGTCATGCAGAGCTGTTACATATTACTTAGAAGTGAATTAAGAGATGGTATAAACAGGTGGCAGGACTGGAAATGACACACTTATATACCATCCCAAAGGCATTTTGATCACTATGGATCTGTATGCTTAAGCACAGACCTGCAAATCAGAAATATACAGAAGTAGCCTGATCTGAAGAGATTGCATCTGACAGATAAAGCCTGGATTTGCCTATTTAATGCCCATGGGATACCATATTGCAACATGGAATCCATTCCTTTTGCCATGCAAGTACACATACGTTACGCATCAAGGTATCAAGAGGAAAAATTCCAAAACAAATATGTTACAGGTGCAAAACATCCAACATCACTCTCATGAATACTAGCTTCAGCCCTCAAGTTCATGATGTGTTTCCCAGTGTGGCCTTCAGTAATGAACAAGTAGCCCACCCCTCAAAATGGCTATTTAAATTCACCACCAGACATTCGCCATCATTGGGGAACATTTTTCAAAGGCAAAGATGTTTAACTGAATAATGCACTGTCACCCAGTCCTTGAGGGCTACTTCCAAAATACTGTTTGGTGCCAAGAGTACTATGTAAATGACTCAATGAATACATACAGATGGAAAAGTTATGTGGGAATAGGTTACTTGTGTAAAGCTTCCAGAGATAAATAATTGAGCAGAGAGAATACAATGGTAATGTAGGATCCTATGGATAACCCATTCTGTGTAATCTTTTCACATGTGGTCACTTCATGGTCGGTTGTGCCGTCAAATCGGTGTTGACTCCTGGCAACCACAGAGCCTTGTGGTTGTCTTTGGTAGAAAGCAGGAGGCGTTTACCATTGCCTTCTCCTGCACAGTATAAGATGATACCTTTCAGCACCTTCCTAAGTCACTGCTGCCCAATATAGGAGTTTCCCATATTCTGGGAAACACACCAGCAGGGATTCGAACCAACAGCCTCCTGCTCTCTGGGTAGATTGCTTCCCCACTGTGCCATTAGGTGGCTTGATCACTTCATAGTCATAGCCAAATGTTAAATTGGTTTTAACTTGACCTAGACTTCAGCAGCAATTAGTCTCAGAACATGTGGGCCCAACCCTGGAATAAATGAGGCATTACAGAAGAGCCTCTGATAATGTGCAGAATTTCACCATGGGATAAAGACAGTTATAAAGACAGAGAATTTCCACAGGCCTGAGATTCTCATCTGTTCCAGATGAGAGGTTATGGTTTCTAGGTGGGCTTCAACCGTAGCACCTCTTGTTTTAGAAATTAACCACTGAAATTGGTGTTCGGCTAGAGTGAAATGCACAGGAAAAATGCAAATGTAATTGATGCTGGAAGATATATGAGCAGAATATTCTCTAAGAAACAATTCTAGGAAATGTAGTCTACAGTTCTAACAAAGGTGGCAAAGGTGGCATTTGGCAAATGTCAGCATTTGACCGGGACAGCAAGGATTTGTGCCACTTATTCTTCCACAAGAATCTACAGGCCAGATACTATTGCAGACTTGCCAATTCTCCTGATTTTGTCAGGACAGTTTAGAAAATTGCTATCATGCACTGAATTTTTAAAAAATCCCTTTCAAGACAGGAAAATGCATTGAATATTTATGGCATAGGGAAGGAAATATAAAGTGGTAAAAACCTTTAAAAATGCACTCTAAAGTTGGGATACCACACCCACCCACCAACCCTTATGCATGGCTGAAAATAGCCACACACACAGACACTTCTGTAGAGACCGTTACATCATTTCTTTGCTCTGTAATACTAGGGTGCTTTGAAGAGAACTGCAGGAGGTGAGCTCTCACTGAGGCTTTGCACCTCCACCTTCCTGCTTCAACAATAAATAACATTTTAAAGTAGTATGTGACAATGAAACTGAATCTCCATTACCATCACCTAGTTTGACTTCCCTCACCTGACCCAGACCCCTAACAAAATGCCATGAAAAGGAGGAAGCCCATTTCTGAGAGACCCTTGAATTCTAGTAGTTGCAAGATTTAAGGGTATGACCCTAGAAAGACAGGTCAATTTCAGGACTAAAACTTCTCTCTTGATTTATTTATACATAACAACTCACTTTTATTCCCCTGGGAATCCAGAAGAAAGGCATTAGCAATCTAAGAAAGCACTTCATATATGAGTACAAGAGAGCAAGAAAATTTTGGGTTAACACAGTCCAAAGCACCAGATGATTCATTCAGACTATCCATAGAGATGCGATCACCCATGGTACACATGTGACCCACCGTGGCCCTGGATACTGCTGCAGCTTCCTGGTGAAGCTTGGCAGAACTGCAATCACATTGCAGCTGTATTGAGGATGTACAGAGTCATACATTACATCCTCCAGATGACTGCAAGCATGTACACAGCTGATAGATCAAGGAGGTGCTTTAGACTGTTTGAAAGGTCATTAAGAAAAGACCCTTTACATTAAGCTGAGGGTGACTTTACGCACTATCATTTACTACATGATATTTCCATGTAAGAAAATAATGTATACACCATATATATAATGACATATGTTAAGAACACAGATTCTTTTTGAACGCACACAGTGGCAAGCCATGACTGGATAGATGACTTCTTAACAGGCGTAAACCATGCACATGCAACAAATCTGGCAAGCACCCGTTATAACAATATTATATGCATGACTGATTTCTACAGATTGATATTTGTATAAAAAGATTGCCAGGTGTGAGCAACTTTAAAACTAAATAAGTGGAAAATGGCCAACTACCTATTATCCATTAGAATCACTGAAAGATACAGAATATACAATTTGTTTTAATTTACATTTGTTGATCAGCTTGAAGAGTCTTCTCTGGCTACAGTCCAGATCCCAGTACATGCAAAAGGTTGCAAGTCTGACTGAAACATGACCTGCAAATAGGAACATAGGAAGATGCCATAGGTCCAACCATACGTCCATCTTGCTCAGTATTGTCTACACAGACTGGCAGTGGCTTCTCCAAAGTTGCAGGCAGGAATCTCTCTCAGTCCTGTGTTGGAGATGATAGGGAAGAAACTTGGAACCTAGATGCTCTTCCCAGAGCGGCTCCATCTCCTAAGGAGAATATCTTACAGTGCTCACAATTCTAGTCTTCCTTTTATATGCTACCAGGGCAGACCCTGCTTAGTTAAGTGGATAAGTCATGCTTGCTACGACAAGACCAGCTCTTGCTCACACCAAATGCACACAAACTTCCCCTGGTGTGAAAATTGAGTGTCCCTCTCATTGAAAAAGAAGGGGGAAATGAAAAGAATGGGGAGGAGGGTCATTGTACTGACACACAGAGTACAACATGAGGCTATTCTCACGATCGCCCAAAAGTGGGCTAAGGGAGCTTAGCCCGCTTTTGGCCAATCATGTGCTGCAACAGTAGCCGCACGGCTCCCGGCAGCTAGCCTCCATAAATACCCCTCCCCTTAGATGAGGTTAATGGAGCTAGCGCTCCATTAACCTCATCTTTTTGCTCATGGGTTGATGCGGCACGTGGCAACACATGAGTAGACCTCCCGACCGGGAGTCTCTCCAGGATGCCCCATGCCCCCGATCCCTGCAGCCCCCGCCAGCTCCAGGACGGAGCCAACAGTCATGTGGGCAGCCAATCTGGCCGCCCAGGGCTGCCTTTAGATCATCTTTAGATCAGCCCGCTCTCCCCGCAAACCCCCTTACAGTTCTTTACACTAAACATGTGAAGAGCCTCCATATCTGATTTGAACCACTTGTGACCAAAGTTGCAATCAACACTTGCATCCTCAACAGAAATCCTAATTTAAGACTCGGGGGACAGGGTCAGTTTTATGGAATAACTCCAGTGTATCAGGATGGAGATTCTGTAGTTGCTTCAAATACATTAAAAATGTAGCATTTTCCTAAAGTAATCATATAATGAATAATATAAATATTACAATATTTCCTTCTTTATTTAACCTGATATTAAATTCAATTAATTTACACTGTACCTAAATTTTCAATTTTCAATGGGCTTCTGGATTTTTACTGAAAATGCATAATTGTATTATAAAAGCTGCCAAGGGAATTTATACATTTTGGAAGTTAGGGAAGAGGCGATTGAGAATTGTAGCACTTTAAGCAGTGCTACATCATATCAGGATGAACAGATGACCTTATTCCTTGGGTGCACAACTAATCAGCAATAAAAGTTATCAGTAGTTCTATACAGTTTGATACTGAAATTTGCACTATCAGAATTTCCAGTTATACTCTGTTGAAAAGGATGATGGAATTCCCAGTTTCTCAAATTACTGAACCAGAACATCTGCACAAACAGTCTTGATTTTGGAAAGTGTGGTACTAATGCTGTGTAGATAGATCCAATTATTAAACAGTGTTAAGAACAGAGTCTTATGTTTACTCTTAAAGACCAACAAATGCACAGCTTAATCCTATGCATATTTACTCAGATTCAGGTTCAGTGGGTCCTGCATCCAATTAAGTGTACATAGAATTGTATCTTATTGTGGCATGATATTTCGTAAACAAGATGATTCTGATTATGTATGACATTGCCTACAAAAGCTCATGTATTGGATGAAGTAGGCCCCTGCTAATAAAAGTACACGCAACAATAAATGTGTTAGTCTTTAAGACTAACCAAAAAACTCTTTATTGCTTCTCCTTTAACAGACTGATAGGGCTACTCTTCTAGAATCAGTTTTAATTTCATAAGTAAAATATCTTAAATTGGATTTCTGTAGATATGAGCCATTATTTAGTGATCAGCCTGCATATATAGTTTTAACGTTGTTTTAAGTTTTTAATTGTTGTAATGTTTTAACCTTTTTACTTGTTTTTATTGTTTTGTTGTAAACCACCCAGAGACTTGCATTTTGGGCAATATACAAATATGTTAAATAAATAAAATAAATAATACTATTAAATCAGGTCCTTCATGCATGCACAAAACAACGCGGATCAAAGGCTATGGCTTGAAAAGACAGAAGCCTAATTTTCATGAGAATACAACTGTTTGGCATTTCAGGAAACTTGGCAGAACACTGCCAATAAATATATTGGGCAAACCCCCTGCCTATGTGTAGAGGGATGTGCATACAGCATAACATAACATCTCCCCTTAGACTTGTATAAATGGGTGCATATGCATGCATGGGTGTGCCAGGCCATTATAGGAATGACTGTTCTGCTCACACCTCCCAGTCCTCACTCCTCCATTCAGTCAAGGAATGTTCACATTTATGCTTACCTAATGGATAGTAATGGATTGTCCTTGGCTAATCAATGCCCTTATGCATTTAACACTGAAATCTTAAATGTGCATTTCAGAGAGATGAAATGAATAACAATAATTAATTTATCAGCAACACAATTGCTGCACACAAACCAATACAGTGAGAGTCCAACTTTCAGTAACTATTCTTAAACAAACCACAGTACTAAGTAGAAAACCTAGTTAGTAAATAGCATTGCGCAAATTGTAGTTCAAAGTAATGTTTCCAGTCCTGATCAATGCCCTAAACCATAATGTTGCAAAACCTCTGTTCCCAGTTCTGCTAACAAGACTCATTACTTTCCACCCAGCCTCAAATGTCCCTCTTATATACACAAACAAGTCAACACCTGCTTCCCTCAAATTATATTATCTCCCCTAAAGTGGAAAAGAGAGACCCACACATGCTTATGTGATTCTATAGGAAAGAAGCTCAGCTCATCTGCCTTAGCTAAATAGTACTGCTGAAATATCTACTAGATTCTAGTAAGCATTTGTACCATTTCTTTGTCATGCTGGGAGAGTGTAGAATTGTGTTTACTGTTTCCAGTATCCAAAGGTGATTTTTTTTTTTAAAAGGGGGACCATATTGCTTGTCTTTCTTCCAGTTAATTAAAATGGAATGCATCTCCAATCTTAAAGACTGAAACCATTTATACATTAATCATTTTGATGTGTACGTTAAGATGTTTTAATTGGCACCAAAAATTCAATGTGTGAATCCCACAAACACATTTTTGTAAACATGTGTTTAACACATTTGTTAGGGAGTCATGATTGGCTGGAGTTCCCTGTTGTGTTTACACTCAGAGCCCTTTCTCACGATCAGTGAGAAGGTCTTGGTGGCACAGAAGACAGCAGAAGCTTGCCTTCCCCACAGACTGGTGGGCTGCTGGGGATGGGAAGATCAGGGCACGCGATCCCATGCGCCCAGATGATCCAATGTTTCCCCTGGCAGTGCAGAGGTTTGGGGTCTGGGACGCATCATCCTGGCCCCCAGAAGTCCCATAATGCATCGCAAGAATGCGCAGTGCACTGTGGGAATCCCCCCACAATGGCCAGGAGCCTGTTCCTGTGTTGGGGCTGCATGGCACCGACACACAAGCACTTAGCCCGAGTAAAGGGTGTCCGCATACTCTTAACTCTGGATAAGAGGCAAGCTCCCTAAGCGGGTTTGCTGCCACACCACCACCGGGAGCTGCTCACTTCCCAGCATTTCACATGCACAGCCAAGAGCAGGCTTGGCTGCCTTTGCCCACTCTTGGCTGTGCATGTGAACAGCCTCTCAGTGACAAATCCTGGTGCCTAAGCATAATCTGTGAAATTGCAATTAGTCACATACTAATTGTGTCTAGGTCTGCAGTAGCATAGCTAACTTGGTGACTATAATTCCAGGTGTATAAATATCCTTTTAATCTAGCAGCAAAAAAAAAAAGTAATTAAAAAAAAAGTAATGAAGAAGTTGTGAGACTAGCTATCAATAGACAGCAGGTAAGAAAATCCTTCAAGAAAGAATGAGTTTAGGTATATAAGCTCATGTGAATGACATAAGTCCTGGGGAATCAGTTAGGAAATTAACTGGGAAATGGACAATTATTTTGCAATAATCATTAGGAAATGGAAAAATTCTAAACAACTGGTGAAAGGTAATGGAGGAATTGTTTTCTGAAGAAGGATTGAAAGAGCTAACTTTGCACAACTTGGCTAAGTGACAAGTAAAGCATGAATATGAAAATATTTCAAAAATAAATCAGGAAATGAAACAATTATGCTGGGTGGTATAAATGACACAACAAGGATAGAAGAAATTAGAACTGAAAAATACAGGGACGACTAGAGATATTCTGAAAACTCTGTTGTCCAACACGGGTACAATTAAACTGGATTATACAAAAGAAAACATACACTAGGAAACAATCCTGCATCAAAGGCACAACGTATCTGCATAAGCTGTTAACACATTTTTGTGGTGTACTATATTTCTGCTCCCCCAAGCCACTTTCTATGGTACTTCTGGCATGAAAACTTAATATTCTCAATCCAGATAGTCTCATAGCACTGTGAGAGATGTAGTGTAGGTCTTATAAGAGCATCTCAGTATTTGAATAAGGGTGAAGTAGTAGATTACAGATTGAAAGAAATGGTCAGGAAGATGACATTTATAACATCCATTCTGAGGGCACACAAGGAAGAGCTGTCATAAAAGCCAATAAATATGATGTTGTGGTGGTATGGACAAAAAGCAGCGAAGACATTTTAGTGACATTAGCAGACAAAGTGAGGCAGGAATAATGTAAGGAAAGGAGAGAGAGCTGACCACCTCTACACTTTAGAACAGATGGCTATAATTTGATTTAAAAGAATGAATAAATCCATATGTAGGAGGTAGGGTGACATGATTATCCTCAGAAATCAGCAAAAACAAAGGCTGACATACTGAGTAACATACCTCATGCGATACAAGCACTGTTGCATAGTGCAGGAGCATGTTGTAGCTGTGCTAAAAATGTGATTTGTAAAACAGTTCTCTTGTGGAAAAAGTTCCCATTAACCCAAATGATGCATGCCACAGTGCCAGGGGTGTAATTGAATGGATGGGTTCAAAGAACCCCAGGAGCCCCAGCTCCTGGGGGGCCCACAGATCCACCCCTCTCTATTTTCTTCATTATCTCCCTCACTCGGAGGGGCTGCCAGGGAGAGTGGCAAATATGGGCTCCCTCTCCCCTAGCTACACCCCTGCACAGTGCACAACACTAGTCTATCACATAAGCTCCAGATATAACACAACTAGCACATCTTTTCACTAGCCCAACTCCACCCACATGCAGTATGTTGTTCAATATGTTGGCCAAATTATTTAATTACTTCACACCCACATCAATGGGCACACCATAATAATGTTTGCACTTCCTGGCCCAGCCTGGCTGGCTTCCTCTTCTAGGAACACCCTCCCTTCAGAATCATTACAGCAATAGCATCCAAACAGTCCAGAATCTGGAAAAAACACCACCATTGGTAAGAACTAGCAAGAACTTTCAAATTTTATATATTTTGTTGGCATATGTTAGCACATTGAATATACATCAGCATGTAGACAATGAAAAAAAAGAGACAACTGGTCATAACCAGCAGTGTATACTCAAAACCAAGACAAAGGCTACAAGGGTGGAAAGCGGTGTTGAATCCAGTCATGAAAGCCACTGTGTGGACAGAGTGCCTCACAGTGCCAGTACATAATGGTCCCTGTGCCACAGCAGTCCTTCTGTGTGCAAGTTGTTGCAAAGGAGTATTTATATAGCAGTTCAAAGTTAAGAACAGAATTAACATTTTATCTGAGTAATCCATGAACAAGATCTTCAGTACAACCTGAATCTGTTTTTCTTGAAGCAATGGCAAATTGGTCACAGACAGCAGCTGAAAGCTGGTATAGCATAGGGAGTGGAAGTGGTAAAATCATTACTCCAAACTCACCACAACCAAAAACCCACAAGGCAGCCTTAAACAAGCTGTTATTTTCTTAGCTCTTCATATAGAGCAGGGGTATATTGATATTGGCCTACCTCACACAGCAGTAAATTTTACTGAGATCATATATGTGTGCACTTAAAATGTGTTGTACTGTATGAATGTGCATTATTAATTATGGTTGGCATAATATTTAGGAGAAAACTACTGCTTATTGTATTTCTCTAGCTTCTCACAAACACAAGTTACTAAAACAGCTTTATATTACTGGATTGGGAGGGTCTAATGTCAAATGCTTGGAGTGGGAATCTGGCAGATACCAGATTGGATATGGCAGTAAGAACCACATGTGGGGAAGAGGGTAGTAGCTTCAAAGCAGCTTAAAGGCTGGTTGATCCCAAGGTCATTCTCAAAAAAGTCAGAAAGAGCAAGATAAAGACTGCAATCCTGCATTGTTAAGCTACTTAAATACCATTGACTTCAATGAAATTTAAGCTGGATTATAGCTAAAGACTCTAAATCTTTAGGAGGGCAGGGCAGATGAGAGGGTGTGGCAAATGGTACCATCGTAGTTTATACAAGAAGCTCTACAGAGATATGTAGCTTCAAGATGCTACTATGTATGCATGAGGGTGTGGTAGTCTCCACACACCAATGTGTGAAGACTGACTCCTTGTTTGCTTATATATACACATGTGTTGAAGAGCCACAATCAGTAAAATCTGTACATTTTTCAAAAGAGATACGTACATAATCTACAGTTTATTTCAGGGGTTGCAGGGGGGAAAGGACAATTGTGACAACCTTCAAAAAGAATTTGCTGATGAGCAAGGTGCCCTGGAAGGTAAAGTTTTGATTTTATGGGAAGTTTCTAGTAATTTCAGATAGACTAGAAGATTCTGAGAATAAGACATGTAAAAATAATATTATTTTTTGAGAAGGGACCCTGAAAGGTCATAGGAGAAGACATTGGTTGCATTTATAGAAACATGGTTAGCTGTTTGACTGGAATTACCAGATGACTAGGCAGTATTAGTGTGCCTTTAGACTGAAATCAGAGTTTCATGATGGAAACCATTTAGATATTTTATATGATAATGGGTTGAATTTTCCCTCTCCAGATTATTTGAGAAGATTAGTTATCTTCCTTTCAAGTCAACAGACAGCAGACTACATAACAAAACTACTTTAGGAACATCATGCCCATTCCTGCAGCCTTATTGCAGATGTCTTCTGCCTCAGCAGAAGGTGACAAGTTAATGTTCCTCTCAGTAGTCTACAAGGCCTAGTAACAAAACTTCATCTAGAGACAGACAGAGAAGATTCATCCAAATCATCTCAGGAATAATTTGTAGGGCAAGCCTTCACTCCCCCGAGCCAGTGCTTACCGAATCTTATGACAGGGAGGTGGGTTCCACGGGAAAAGAGATACTCCCCATGAATCAGAACTGGACTTGTAGGCTGAAGATCTGGGGACTCTGAAATAGAGGATTACTTGGGATGAGCAGAGAGCATCCTCCCTCAAATGCAAGAAATAGAAAAGGATGCTAGCTTTGATGTGCCAATCATCATACAAGAGGCTTCTTCAGTTTTGTTTCAGTGGGTAGCATTATCAGAATATTGATTGTCACCTCACCCAAGATGTCCACAAAGTGCTGATTTGACTGCACTATGACTATGACTATCACTATTTGACTGCAACTATGACTGCAAGAAATATCTATTTACTCACATCTCAATGACTTCCATACACAGATTATGTTGTGAAATAAAGCCATACATATCTATGATCTGAAGATGCATAATACAGATGCAAAACAGGACTGAGACTTATCAAGCCTCCCTATATGGGGTTACCTGGAACACTTATGTATACCATTTTGAATGTCATAGAAGAAACACAGAACATAAATGTAACAAACTTTTTTTTTTTAAGTAGACTGCTTCAGTTGACACGGGCTTCCAAAAGCACTCGAAAGCCTCCAACCAGTTCAATTTATAAAACACTTGACTGTAGTGGACAACATTTTTATGTGTCCAGATAGGGAGGCCAGCCTGACATACTTGATCAGAAGAAATAAAATGAGGGGGAAACAATCAAGATAATCTCCGAGGATTCAAAAGCCTAGGTTTTCAAATATTTGAAATATTTTCAAATATTTGAAAACCTAATATTAAAATCATAACATATCAGGATAAATCCATCCCTGTCACTGAATAACAGCATAAAATATCAGGATATTGTATCTTAACACTGAACGCTGT
The DNA here is from genome assembly GCF_027244095.1 of Hemicordylus capensis. NCBI lineage: Eukaryota > Metazoa > Chordata > Lepidosauria > Squamata > Cordylidae > Hemicordylus > Hemicordylus capensis. The sequence continues at coordinate 255,006,690 of NC_069659.1, read as the reverse complement.
GCTCAGATATTGTATCACTCTGTTACCCTCATGAAATGGTAACACTAACGACAGAACCAGACAGGATTATTTTGACTGTGGTCACTAATCTGAAGAAGTGGAGTCCAACAACAAACAAAATCCAACGGGTCACTCAGCAACAACTACTTTGACCTCATAGTCCACCACTTTGAATGCATAATAATGGACTTCATTGTCTCCAAAAACAAAAGAAAAATTGAGAAATTCTTCATTAATCACAGGGTTGTGGCAAAAGAGTGATGAAAGAGAACTCCTTTGCATTTTTCATCCCTGGCCATCCAGCAAGGTTACAGATAATCTTCATAGCACCTCATTAGATTCACAAACCCTGGTTTCTAAATCACAAAATATGAAATGATGTCATCTCTTAGGTGGGAAATATTCCAACACTTTCCAGTTTTTGCATGCTGAAGCTGAGTGCCTGGCATTCAGCAAAGTAATATGAAACTTTAGGCTACCCTAACAAAATATATACAACAAAACACAACACTGGGATTCATTTTCCCTAGATTTGTATACACCTGTGCAAGTCATGTGTGAAGCATCCAATTTTATCCAATACTAACACCAATTTTATCCAATACTAACACCAACTTTACTTGAGGAAGTTCACAATTACAAGTTTGAAGCTCTTTTAGAGAGGAATATTATTTTTTATTTGTAGGATTTGTGTTTGTTTTGCTTAAGAAAGAAAGCCAACAACCGTTGTAGCTACTAGTGCTGTTGTTGTTTATACCCTTTCCTAACTCCGTCTTCTGTCTAATTTAGATGATAAGCCCCTCCGGCAAGAAGTGTGTCTTCCTTTCTGCACAGTGTAGTGTCAAGTACTCTGTCATACCTCAACCAACACTAAATAATATATTTCAGCCTTGATAATATGAGCTCCAATTGTTCCCAGATTCATGGCATCTAAACTAGAAGAAGAAATATTGATTATATGGATGATTATGTCTTTTTTAAAAACAACAACAAAATTGACATAATTAAGAATGTCCTGTCAGAAAACAACAATTTGGAGAGGGAAGGGAGGTCTAAAAACAACAACAATGATACACATCAGATCAAATCTGAAACTGTTATTTCATGTGCAAAATCATCATCATGGACATCATTATCAGAATAAGTAATTTTAATGCTTTCAGATCTGAACTTTAGGTTGATTAATCTGTACTACCAGATAAGAATTCCCTTATAATTCCTTTTGCCAGATGTAACAGTTTGGTCAGCCTCTGCTACCAACTGAACTCTCCTTAGCATCACAGACACTGCTACAGATCTGACAGTGGCACTTAATGATCAATTGGCATCTGTCTTTTTCAAGAATAAAGAAGTGCTTTCAAGGGTCTTTTTTGTCAACTCCACATTTTACTTCCATAGATTTAACAATCAATAGGATGAAGTTTCCGAGTGCAATATGGTAACAGAGTTGCTGTGAATAAACAATGTAAACAAATATTAGATAGCTATGATGAACTCCCAAGATAAAACAACATTCCAGTCTATGAACTCTGAAATGTATTACGACTACCACCATGACGAATGTTAATATACTGTTTTTCAACAAAGAAGTTCTAAAAGTGGTTTATACAGAAAGAGGAAATAAGATGGTTCCCTTAAGAAACCATTAAGAAAGGAAGGTCTCACAATCTAAAAATAAACACCAACTAGATAACAGCACTTCAAAAATTCTATGCTGGGGCTGGATAGGGACAATTGCTCCCTCTCTACTGAATATAAAAGTGGCTACTTTAAAAAGTGTCTCTTTGCCCAGTTTGCAGGACATTACAACAACCTCTCCCTTTATATTAATAGAGAAATGAAATTCAGACTGAAAAAACAGGAACGGGTCTTTCTTTTCAGACATATGTTCCATTCTACCCTAACTCATAGATTTTAAAAAAAAAATCTAATTGGAATTACTGTAATGTAAAGCAAAGCAGAAATAGAAACTGACATAAATAGGTAACACATATTTAGAAAGTCAAATGGAATACATATTGGTTAGAGTACTGAAGTTAGCACTGGTGTAGATAAGTTATGATTAAAACTCTAGTTTGTGGAACACTCAAAAATACCAAAGGTGCTCTAGCATCCTAGCTCTAACATCCTTGTTTATATATAATTAAGACAAGCATATTTTGCCCTTTTCTTTCCTTTCATTTTCTTTTCCTTTCTTTCCAATCTCAGCATTGTTCAGTGTAGCAGTAATGCTCTGATGCATTTCACTCTTGACTGGATACAGTGAGATTGCTAATCAGGATTACTTGATTCAGTCAACACTGATTTCAATAAAAAGACAAAAAATTATCATAAATATAGAGAAAGTGCTGGCGGCAGTGACAGGTGATTAAAATCTCATGCACTTGGAATCAGCTTGATTCATGGTAGCTGGATAGAGGAAGTCTTCATATCAGCGGCAGATGATTATTATCTTACTCACTCCAAGTCACTTCTGATTGCACATGCACACACAAATTGGCTCAAAAGTAGATTCATGAACAACAAATCATCATGTGGGGGTCTGACCTCTTTAAAATGAGGCTTTGTATAATAACTCTTCAGAAATAAGGAGATGTAGGATGGAAAAGTGCTAATTTACCAAGTAGGAATACACAACCAACTCATGCTAAACATTCAGTATGCAGAGGAAGTGGATGGCAATGCATTTAAGAAGTTATGAATAACTGCTTAGTGATGTTCTAATGAAACTGCATATCTGATTATCAACATTCAGAGGGAACATCAACATATTATATAACATAGCCATCAGCAATAAATAACTAAAACATTTATTTTATAGGGGGGGAAACAGATCTGTCCCATGAAAACTTAAATTTGAAATGTCTACTTTGCCATTAAAAATCACAATCCAGTCAAGAAGCAGTTTTGCATTTCATTGGTTTTAAGTGGGAAAGAGTTATGCATATGCTTGACTTTTCTACTTACAAGAGATGGACTGAAGTTCTTAACAGTTCATGAAAGTATATTTAGCCCTAGTAGATTAAAGCATATTTGCATCTAGAAATAATAGCCAATAAGGTCGTTCACACTTCCTTAATTCTCTGAGCCGGGGAAGGCTTGCCAGAAGACAGGCTCCTACCTGACTTCCTGCACAAAATCTCCTTACCTCTCAGGGCTCTGCTGCAGCACATGATCGGAAGCTGCAGCGAGTGGCAGAGCTGGAAACAAGAGCAGGAATTCCTCCTAAACCCCACAATGCACCACAAACCAGGAGCATGGTGCATTGAAGGATTCCCCCTCAGCCGGACACTCTTGTCGCCCAGCTCTGTGTGTGCACAGGCTGCCTGCAGCCCAAGCGCGCGTGCGCACACACACACACTCACACACACTCAACCGGGGACTCAGGGAGAAGGGCACACTTGCATCATTCCTCATGGGAAAACTTCGGGCAACCCGGTGAGGCAGCACTGGAATCAGCTGTGATCCCAACACTTCACACAAGCAGCCCTATCCCAGTAGGGCCATGCAACCCCAGGTAAGGGTGCTCGTGTAAACAGCCTTAATGTGTTCTATGTAGATACAGACTTTTAAGTTCCAGTAGTAGTATCTACAAAGGTTTCTCCACAAAAATCAGCACAAGATGAGCAGTAACACAAAAGTAACCACCAAAATGAAAAATTATTTACCTTTCTATGAACATGCAAAAGTCTCCTGGTTAAACTCTCCTGGTTATAGGCCCGTCCTTAAGGCAGAGCGACTGGGGCAATCAGTGGCTGAGCAAGTGGCGAGCAGCCTGCCTCTCCACTCGCTCACTAGCCTCGTGCCTGCCTCAGCTCCTGGTGCAGCATCTGCCATGTGCAGCACTGTGGCAGTGCACACCAGTGGCTGAGCAAGCTGTGAGCAGCCTGCCTCTCCGTCCACTCACTTGGCACATTGGCAGCCTTGTGCACACCTCAGCTCCTGGTGTGGCAGCCGTCATGGGGCACACACCAGTGGCCGAGCAAGCAACAAGCAACCTGCCTCTCCGTCTGCTTGCTCAGCTCTATCAGCAGCTTCGCGCCCACCTTGGCCCCCAGTGCGGCAACTGCAGCAACACCTTATGAGCTTGGGCGGGGGGGGGCTCCAAGTCTGCGGTGATGGTGCTGCTCTGCCTGAGCTGCCTCCTCTTAGCCTGCGCAGCAGAGTCTGGGCCTAGAGACACATGATCTTGCACGCCGGCAACACAACCACGAGGAAGGCAGGCAGGCAAGAAGGAGTGCTATGCTGGGGTGGCTTGGAGCTGGCTGGACTCTGGAACTGCTGCGTGCGACACAAGCTAGCTGGCTGCACAGGCACGGCAGCAGACAGAGGATCAGGCTCCCCTCCATTACTTCCACAGTCTACCACCATGCAGGAGCACCGGGCAGCAGCAAGAGAGACCTGAGCCCAGGCCGGTAAAATCATGGAGTCTCTATTATTGTCTCCTCTCCTGGGAAGTTTACACACAGCAGGCTTTACCGTGAGTTTATTAGGAGGCTTTACTGCGAACTTGAAGTTGTCCCCCCAAAATCGACACAAATAGTGGATTTTTTTACCCTGGATATAAATTGGGCTACACTAACACTCGAATTGCGAAAAACTCGAATTGTGTATAAACTGCCGCCTGATAACTCACAAGTACTTCAGGGTACATCTGGTGGATATGTGAATGCACCTCCTCCATTCTGGGGGAGATGTGAGTTAAAGAGCTTTAAAAGCCCCGTGTGAAAAACTTCCTGTTGTGTTATTTATGCTGTGGCATCTGTGTGGGCCGGGCTGGGGACCTGGGGTCTTGGAGTTTGGGATGTTGGAATGTTTCTGTTAGTGTGTATCTGTATCTGCTAGTATGTATCTGCAAAGAGACTTGTACATCTTTACATTCATGCAAATTCAGTTGCTTAAATATTGGATCCTTTAGAGACAGAGGGGAGAGTGGGGGGAAACATGTGGGATGGGAATATGTTAAGTTGCATGTTTACATGTTTCTGTTAATGTATATTTGCATAAATATACTTGTTTTCATATTCTTACTTTCTTGTGAGTTCAGTTGCTGTTTGTGCCCTCAAACACCATATTCTCAGGGACATATTTTCAAGTGGTACCGGGCACTTCTTGGAAAGGAGAGATCAGCAAAAATCACACACATATGCACAATAACTGCAGCAAAGCTCCGGAAGCTCTCCACAGCTGAGATGCTTCGTCCTGGTGCACAGGCACATGGTTAGTGAGGGTGTCAGTGATTGAGACTATGCTCCCAACAGTGAGGAACTGGACTAAGGGAGGCCAGCCCGGTTCCGTGCGGTCGTATGCAGCAATGGGAGCTGCGTAGCTCCCAGCAACACACCTTCAAAAATACCTCTCCCCTTAAACGAGGTTAGCAGAGCGAGCACTCAGCTAACCCCATTCTTATCATGAGATGCCACGGCTCCTCACAATGAGACCCCCAACTGGGTGGCTCCAACAAGCCTCCTGGCCTTGGCTCGCATGGGGAATCCTGAGACTTCCGGCGGCCAGGTGGCCCCTGATCCCCGCCGCTCCTACTGGCTCTGTGATGGAGCCAGTAATCGTGGGCAGCCGATCCAGCCACCCAGGGATGGCTCCCTGTTCGTGTGCGGGGAGAGCAGACTAAGCCCGCTCTCTCCGCAAACCACCTTGAGGCATTTTACTTTGCTTGTGTGAAGCACCTCATTGTTTCCAAACTTCTGTCAGCAGAGGAATAATTTTTTTTCCAGTTAAAATTGAGGCATGCTTCACTCTACCTTATTTCTCAAAGTGAGACTTTTACTTTTAGAGTGCATAAGAATAAGAACTACCATCTGCGGAGGAGCCTATTTCTGCCTGAGTCAATGTTCTGAGCATACTTCTTGACTGGAAGACAACAGACCCAGAGCAGAACTTCATTCAGAACATACTGCCTCCTCTGGGGACTGACAGTGTTGCTATATCTGTACATTGTGAATGATTAAATAATAAAATCACACCTCTTGCAGATACTGAGTAGAAGGAATTAATCTACCCACAGAGGGAACAAGAAATTGTTTATTGATGTGGTGGACAGCCTCCTCTATTGGTTGGTTCTTTGACTCCACGGAAGACTTATTTAATTAATGTATTCCTCATGACATATTACCAGTCTCTCATGGCACAAAGTGTGTCCTTGTACATGTTTTGAGAATTACTGACATACACATACCAAACTGCACCTCAGAGTAGGGAGCTGAACAAGGCATTCCTCTAAAAAAAAACCAACCCAAAAAAACAACAACCATCCCTTTTCCAGTTCCAATATGTGATTGAGTTTCCAATATGCAGTTCCACAAGACAATTTATATATTCTTATGGGTATAAAACAGTACTGATATAGAATAATTTTAATTTTAAAGTGAATGAGGAAACATTCAATAAAAGTTTCTTCATATGTGGCCTCAGATGGCACTTCCCCCCCTAAATCAGACCCCTTTTCCAAATCAGATCCACTCTGGTAATTTCCCACATATCTGGTCAATACACTGGAATTTAATCACACAAACAATAAATATCTGATTCTTAGTAGGTGTCCACTGAAAGAGCTATAAGATTTGAGTACAGTGATGGTTTCCTTTCCTTTGTGGCTACAGCTCCCTTTAGACTGAATCAGGTGTTACTTTGGAAAGTCTTCCAAACTCTAGAAGCAGCTTTGATGGAAGTGAAAGGGGCCAAAAATAGTCTATATTTCCCTCAGTCTAGCTATAGCTGTGAATATTTACAGGTCTTTTAGTACAACAATCCATTTAGAATGGTATAATAACTGATTCAGTACAGTACACCTCAGACATATGGGGCCACTTCAGACAATACATCTGCACACAGCCAATCTATCACATGATTAAGACGTGCATGAACACATCCAATTTTTCCTGCTGGGGTACCTTTCCTCTTCTCCTAGTTACTTGGAAAAGGGATCAGAATTGCCCACATACAATTTAATAATTGTATTAAAGTTTACTAGCAGTAGTATTTAAATCATGTGTAAGAGGATGGTTAATGTTTGGAAGAGGTTAATCATCACCAACCACAGTTCATCAGTCTCGATGAAACAATAAAATATGGCTTACCACAAACTAGTAGGGGATTAAGAGAATCATAGCACACAGAGCTGGCCCATCCACATAGTGACCTGAAGTAAGGTGCACAGGGTGACAAACTTGATGGACTGAAAACTGTGCAGTGTATTGCTGCCGCCACCCATCTAATTACTTGAGTACCAGGTTGATGGTGCTGGTGCCAGAGCCACTGCTGCTGAGAACAGAAAAAGAGAAGAGGCACTCTAGCCCAGTACTCTGTCTCCTCCACTTCTGCTTCTGATCCCTCCTCCTTATTTTTTTGAAATTCAGCATGCAAGAAGGAGAAAGAGCTATTTTCATATCTGCTCAATGGGAAGGGGCCATTGTTAGGTGAGCTGGTTCAAGTACCAGAATATCTTGGGTCACTGTTAATGGCACACAAGGGAGGGAGAAGTGCAGGAGAACATGAGCTCAAGGGTCCTTCAGAGCGTGTTAACATAGTGCCAAGCCAGAGTTTGGCTTTACAGATGAACCAGCCCAATAGCTGGTTTATCCCCACATGCAGATCCCTATACTTTATCCCCACTAAGGGAAAGCAACTTTAGTGTAAGCTTTCCAGTGTATTCAAAGAGAACACTTCTAGGGTTTCAATTAGTACCAAAGGTGGTAATAATTTTGGTGATGTGGACACTAATTACCAAGTGCCAGACTGAGACTACTACTTCCTTTTACGGGTAATGATGCAGCTGTTGAAATGTTTACAGCCACATGTGCTACTAAATGTATTATACAACCAACTGTTCAGTCAACTGTTATTCTAAGATCTGTTACTAGACCTGCTATTATCTATAGTATACATTTCAATATACATTATAGCATATAGTGTTTTCATTTTATCATGACAGTTTATTTAAAAGAAGTTACTAAGTTAAAAAGTTTAAAAGTTACTAAGCATGTCAGAGGACATGTAATGTTGCATTGCAAAGTGGAAACGTTGTCTATAAATTATTTTAAAATATTTGCCCTGATCCAATTACAACTATCTATATGGACAAGCAGGTTTCGCTTCCAAATTAGGTGTACCAACTGAATTAGCTGTAGCAAAAGAAGTCTGAGTAAGAAAAGAAGACTTTATCCAGTGATGGGATAACACACTGGATAAAGTCTTCATACCACAAGAAACAGCAGAGTTGGATTGCTATGCTGCAACCTTTTCAAAGTAGCTGTGGATGCAACAGTGTGTGTAAAGCCTTCTGCTGCACTTGTGTCTCTTGATCAAATTCTTAAAGGTTCTCTGTTTATACGCATCAATTATGAATTTTGTATACTATCAGACTTTTTAAAAATGACATAACTCCTTTAAAAAAACTTTTATCAGACTTCTTTAAAAATATAAATTAAAAATAGTATTGTTAACATTGATGGACCTATATAAATAATGTTTTATGATGAGAAAGTAATGAGCTACTGACCTATTAAACCTCCCCAAAAAGTAAAATTATCTTCCCTAAATACGGAATTTAATGAATTCATGTTAACTCACAATGAAAAAAGGTAAAAACAGTATACTACTGGAGTTATATAATTTTAAAAAAATAGTGGAGAAAACAGTTGCACAATTAAATGTTTTACAGCTACTTTCAAAGATTTCTTTTTTTAGATTGACGGTACAATCAAACACAGTAGCAGTTCCAGTGTCAAAGTGCAAGTCAATATCTTTGTTAGATGTTGTCTAATAGAAATGAATAACATCAGTTGAAGGGAAGACTCACTTGAATCCAAGTATCAGGCCTGTGTTCCAATCAATTAAAGGCAGTTGAATCAATGGGAGAGAATGCACAGCCAAAAAAAAGGTTATTTAGTGTAGTCATGGATCATAAAATCAACCTGTTGAAGGATGGGAAAGGGAGAACTTTGGGGTGGTAACCAGTAAAAGCCCATTTTGGAGTCATCTGGATTTTGTCAGGCTGACACAAAATGAAGCTGTAGAGTAAAGGAAGTGACCCAGTAGTCCTAACACTAAGAAGAGATAATGTTCAATTCCCTGCAGTGTCTGCATCTGATAACCCAATTATCCCCAGTCTATTTTTTTTCAAAGTCTCTTTGAACCTCTGAGCCACTCTACAAAACATATTTGCTTCCCGTCACCCTCCCCCACTTTGCTAAATTCTAAAGTCTGAACCAAATCTTTAACAATTTACAAGCATAATTATTTTGGCTGCTTAAAAATGTATATTTAAAACAGGACAATGTCCCAACCATGATAATTTGCAAACAGAAAGAACCTGAAGAACAAACAACTAAAATTACACAGCTGAAGACAATTCATTGGGAATCACAGAAGTTCCTGCACAAAGGAATAAATGAAGAATACAAAATGTTGGATTCTATTTTATGTTTTAAGAAGTCATTGTTTTTAATCAGTTAAAATGAAGAAATGTGCACAGGATAGTTGCAATAAACTGGCTCACATATATTATGCATGCGGTGGAACATAACGATTGTGCAATATGCAAGAGCACAATTAGCACTATTGTGCTAATGCAAAAATTACAGAGTTGAACAATAGTGCAGCCATTATATGTAATGGTTGCACTGTTGAACAACTCTGCAATATTTGTGCTTGTGCAACAATGCTCTTGTGCAACTGAGCAAACATTGCAGTCTACTGAATGCATAATGTTGTGCAGTATGTCTGCCACTATCTAAACTCAGACACTGTCCTGGATTATTTTTATATTTCTGTTTGCAACATTATGCCTTCACTGTTAGTCTGGGGCACAAAACAAAAAGAAAGATCAAAAATAATATCTACTTTGGGTGCATATAAGCTGGCATTTGCTTCCCTTGTTATTTTTTAGATCACAGTATTTTAATATGTTACGTCTATAAACTTAAGCCTAGCAGTTGTGCTCAAAAAGCAAGTTAAAATACCTGCCTATCTTTATGTTCATGGACCTGAATGTATGAAACCCTGCCTACTATGCAAATAAGGAATTGTTTTGATATTCCAAGTTTTAATTTTATTGACTTTTTAATCCATTTACTGGCTGACATACCACATAACTTTATGTCAATCTTGTAAAGTTGTGTTTGTGCAGTTGCCTAAGAGAGCAATATGCACAACTGAAAAATTGCACAACCAGCGTTCTGAAATGTGAATGACACAGCCATTATTTCCAATAGTGGTATTGTGCAACTTCGGTTGTGCACTTTTTATTACTGAGCAAATTACACCTTTGCACAACTGCACAAACGTTGTGTTGCAAGGTGTGTGTAAAGTTGCACAGTATGTCAGCTACTAAAAAGAAGAGCAATGGTAATCTTAGGTCTGCCTAATTAAATCTATTATGCAATGCTGTTTTGTGTGCAGTAAATCTAGGCCCATGCTTCCCTCTGAAGCCATATTGAAAGAATGGTGTTTAACCATCCAAAGGTGAAGGTTTCAAGTTCCTTCCCTGGCTTCTCCAAGATAGGGCTGAGAGAGATTCCTGCCTGAAACCTTGGAGAAGCTGCTGTCAGTCTGTGTAGACAATACTAAGCTAGATGGACCTATGGTCTGACTCAGTATATGGCAGCCTCCTATGTTCATATGTAACAACCGTATTTACACATTTCTTACATATTCTGTGCATAATGCATATACTGTCTTCCAAATGATTACTGACTCAGTCAAATCCAATAAGAAGCTGCCTTATACTGAGTTAGATAATTGGTCCATCACTGGCAGTGGCTTTCCAGCGTTTTCAGACATAATTTCCCCCCAACTCTACCCTGAAAATGCCAGAGATTGACCCGGGGACCTTCTGAGGCAGCCCAGCCTTTGTTAGGCTGCTTGTGTGAAGCACTGGGATCTCTCCTGATCCTGCACTCCTGCCCAGCCTAACCCAACTTTTTACCCGAGCCTTTAGCCGGGGTTAAGGGCGTGAGCATGCCATGGTCATGTGTGTGTTCGGGAGCGCCAGGGTCATGTGTGTGTTCGGGCTGCAGGCAGCCTGTGCAGACACAGAGCCGGCCGGCAAGAGCACCCAGCTGAGGGAGGATGTCTCAAAGCACCATCCTCCTGGCACGGTGCATTGAGGGATACCAGAGAACTTGCTCCTCTGTGACACTCACAGCAGTGCTGCAAGCAACTCAGTGAACTGGGGAGGATGATCATGTGCGGGGAGCGGTAGGCAGGAACCTGCCTCCCTGCCCACCTTTCCTAGAGATGTCATGTGCACAGCCTCTCTGTCTGAAAAACATTTGATCTACTTAGATGGATAGACACACACACACACACACACACTACAGAGTGAAAACTAAACACTTGCTCTCTGGAACCCGTTAGGGTAAAAAGAGATTGGTATTTGTACTGTCAGCCTTGTCACTGAGAAAACCAAGGTACCAGATTAGCCAACTATTCTACACTTCACACTAGAGAAAGATTGCCATCAAACAAAAGCTAGCATTTTGACAGAATCTGTAGTGCAAAAACCTGAAAATTGACACATGCTAATACACACAGACACACACAATGTACATAGAGAGATGTAGTGGTAGTTAGAGTGCTGAACTAAGACCAGGGAGACCCAAGTTCAAATCCATGTATGACTCTGGTCCACTCACTTCTCTCTCAGCCTAACCTACTTCACAGGGTTGTTATGATGATAAATATAACCATGTATACCACTCTGGGCTCCTCAAGGAAGGAGGAAGGAATAGAAATGGATTAAATAAATACATATTAATTGTACTGTGTCTTCAGATTGGTTCTATGGTGCACAGTCATCCAGTCTCCAAATCTCTCTTGCCTATCCTGTCCTCTCTCTTGTCAACTTCACACAAACCCAAGCTGTCTCTAGGTTAGTCACCTAGCTCTATTGCTCACTTTTTTTAGCCAACAATTCCTCCCCCGCCCAAGCTCTATTGCTCTTTAGCCACTCCTTTCCTCAACTCCATGCCCACCTTGCCCTTCTTTCCCTTAGGTGACTCCTCTGGATCCTCTTGCCTGTTCTGTTCCCTTCTTTCAATCACATTGTCTCCAGGCTTTCTTTGTTTCTTAAATTTCCTACTTACTGGGCCCTCTTCCCACCAAGTCCCCCAGTTCACAACCTTGTTGTCTGCCCAGCACCCATGCCAGCAACTCCCTTTGCTAAGAGTGCGGAGCTCCTATCTCAGGATTTATAGGCTTAATTTTTATTTTGTCAATACCAGACATAAGGCTAATCCAAATGCTATGGGAAAGGTGGCTTTAACATTTTGTTCCTGCTGCAGTCCTGATATTTACAGTCCCCTGAGGTTGTTATTTGCAGGAAAAAGTTGCCATTAGGGCCAATGAAAGCTTTCCTCCAGGGCCAAACAGGAGGCATAGGGACCTGACCTGGATTAGGTCCATGGATGTAGCAAAGGGGTTAAAGCCCCTCTCACACTATGGTCCCAGTCTGGATTAAGTCCCACCACAGCTGCTATTGACTAAAAAAAAAAGCCCATCATGGCTAATGACAAATTTACCATCACGTGTAGCCCAGCCTTCAGCCACACTGATCTTTTACCGTTTATCAGCATTCTGTTTATCAGAATGTACTGTTTATCAGCTGTACTGTTATCAGCATTCTGTTGCTGACAGTTTGACTCCAACTTAGAATGTTGTCACTGACAATTCCATAACATCACAGCAGTTTAGACATTAGACTGAACAGGGCCAACTTGCCAAGGCACCCGGAAATTTAAGTGTGGCTCCTGAGCCAGCTGATGGAGAGATATGACCATGAGAAGTGAGCAAGCAAGGCAGGGTGGGATTACTCACTCCTCATCCTGGTCCTGTCCACCAATCACTGCCTGAGCCGAAAGAACATGACCAAGGAAGGTAGTGGGTAAGCAAGGTGCAAATGCGTTGCTCCCTCCTCCTCCTCTTGGTCACAACAGTCTAAGCCAGATGGATGTGACTACCTGCTTTGCTTGCTCACTCTTCTTCCTCATCACCTCTGTCTGCTCAGGCAGACAGACACAACCAGGAAGAGGAGGGAGCCAGTTCTTGCCTGCCTGAGCCAAATGGATGTGACTGCCTCCACCTTGTTTGCTCACTCCTTCTCCTGTTCATGTCTATCTGGCTCAGGCAGGCATTGGATCGATGTAATCCCCCCTGCTAGTCATAGTAATGCATCATCTGCCTGGACCAGATGGACATGGACAGGAGAAGGAGTGAGCAACCAAGGTGGAGAGAAGTAAGCAAGTAAGGTGGAGAAGTAAGTAAGGCAAGACAACCACTGCAGAGAGCATTGCTGGGTGTGAGAGGCGAGTCCACCAGCAATGCCCTTCATTCCATGGAGGAGTAGACTCATCACCTTTCATGCTCATTCCTTCTCCTGGACACCTCCGTCTTGCTCAGGCAAGTGATGGAATGATGTCAGCAGCAGGAGGAGGGAACAACCTGTCCCCACTTTGCTTGCTCCCTCCTCCTCCTAGTCACATAAGTCATACAGAGCTTCTGTTCACATGAAGCAGAGGGGCATTGCTGGTGGCAAGTGGTGAGTCCACTCCTGCTCCCCCATGGAGCTGAGAGCAGACTGACTGACTTCAAAATGTTTGGGCTAGCTCATAGAGCCAAAGAAAATGTGTTGAGGAGGAAGACTTGCTAACAGGTAGCCAATTTTTAGTCATATATCAGATGTCACGTCTACAAAAATGCAGCTCTGCTCAATGGATTGAACTGTTGCTGCCTAGCTAGCACTTTACAATCTTTGTGTTCAACCAGAGGCTTTCCTAAAATAGCCTGTGATACTGATATAACCCTGCTCACCCACACTGTAGATTTCCTTGCATATTATAAAAAGTTTCATCAGACAGAAAATACTAGACAGCATTTCCAGACCACAGCAGCAATAATAATAAGAATGAATTGCTGGTCTACGACCAAAATAAAGTTTTACTTACTTAATAAGAATGATCATAATGAAAATTGCTAATATTGCTTGTATAACCACCGAATATCTGCACCAAAATATAACCAGGCACAGAGATGTGGGGTGGAAAATCTCCCCACATTTTAGTTTTCCAAGTAGACTTTTTTCTCAGATTTCTACTTGACTACTTGAAAAACCTTTTGAGATACAGGGGCCTGTCAGACAAAATGTGGAGCCATGGAAGCTTCTAGCCAAGCTTCCTAAAACAAGCAGAGAATTCCCCCTGCAGACCACCTGACAGCAGCATGGTTTGTTTTGCGGTCAGTAGTTTCTTTGGCCCCTCCCTCCACCATTCACCGAACCCACAGCTGTTTCTCAGATGCTCTGTGTCCAGCCTCTTGCAACAAGCAAAGAAAAAAGCCTGGGGGTCAGTTTGAACACACAATGCAATAGTAAATTCAACCATGCTTAAAAGAAGCCAACTACACACCTCGGTCTCAAAGCTTGGTTTGTTTAGCCAAACTGAACCTTGGGTGAGTTTGAGAGGCGCATTCGGATGGAAAAGTGAGGCGGGGAATCTCAAATTCAACTGAGGATCCGTGCTGCATCTCAAACAGTCCACTGTGTGGGAAGTTAAAGCGGGGGGGGGTGTATGTAAGTGTGTGCGTATAAATAGGTCAAATAACATGCCAAATCAGATCACAATCTATTTAGGGCATCGGAAAATTTTATATAGTAATTTTTGTAAGGAAAACAAAATGTAAGTTTTATGCAAATAATGAGGAAATTTGCATGGGATTTCCCCCCAGAAAAAAATCCAATTTAAATTTTTCCAGAAAATCCACAACTCTGACCAGGCATTTAAGAGAGTTTTATGCATCTGACTAATTTAGTGTGGCTTAAATGATAAGGGCTTTGCATTTCTGCAACCAAGTGTCAAATGAGGTGAATCAGAACATTAGTTCTACATACATATTAGTTTTCGAGCTTAATGTAGAGTAGAGGACTGTATGGGGCTTTTCCACACAAACCCCACAAAACGTATCTAAACTGCATGTGTTTCCTTTATACAATCTTGTTTAAGTCCCTTGTAGTATTATATCTAGTCCTGATGGGGCAGGGTAGATTGGGGCAGAGGGGGGTGTGCCTTCCTGCAGAGGAGACAGCCTTACTTTGGGGGCAAAGTACTTCCACTATATCCTGTATACTGTACTAAAGCAAACCCTGTCAGCATCACTTTTGAAAACTATAAAAATAACAAGCCTCTTTTTGAATTGACCTATAATGCCAGTCCACCTAAACTTTCAAGGCAAAAATCTAACATAGCCTCTTACCTGGACTCACAGTCCAAATGAATGCACAAGGGACTTCTTCAGAGTTAGCAAGGTAGTAAGAAAAGGTCCGTGGTGAGATTTTAAACACTCACACACATGCACATCTATATGCTATGCTTCACTATATGCTGTAACATTGCTGCACAACTTTGGCCCTCCTGCAGATATTGGATGGCAACTTCCATCATTCCTGACTATATTGGTCACTCTGACTAGGGATGATGGGAGTTGTAGTCCAACAGCAGCTGAAGACCCAAAGTTGTACAGAACAGCACTACAGTATAAATAAATAAATAAATAGTATACTCCAGGGCTGCACATTGCACAACTTTGGCCTTCCTGCAGATGTTGGACTACAACTCCCATCATCCCTGACTATTAGCCACTGTGGTTGGGGGTAGGGATGTGCACAAACCCGTTGAGCATTCCATTCAAAAAACGCCGAACAGGTTCGGAACCCCCACGTTCAAACTGGTTCAAATGTCGGAGCAGGTGTGGTTTTGAGGCATGGGGAGAGTGCTCTGCCTTCCCCACTGTGTTTCCCCCTCCGGCACTCCTTTAGAAAATGCTGGCATGGGGCAGCTGTATACTCTCTTGCCGGCCCAGTCAGCGTAAAACCGGAAGTGGTGGGCATGTCCACCACTTCTGGTTTTACACTGACTGGGGTTACACGGAATACAGCCACCCTGTGCCAGCACTCTCCTCGTGCCTTAAAGCCACCACCCCCAGCCTCCTGGGTGTGCACGGACTCAGTTCCATGCACACCCCTAGTTGGGAACGATGGGAACAGTAGTCCAACAACAGCTGAGGACTGAAGTTGTGCAGGCCTGGTATACACCATTCTTTAAGTACATTCATCAATGGAATCTATGGAATAGCACAAGTAGCACCAATGCAATCGTTTCACTACTTTAAAAAGCCCCTACACAGAATTTCTTATCACACAGTAGCCTTTATTCCTCCATCTTTATTTGATAGCACCAGAAAAAGCTTATCAAGAGCAATGTCCCAGTGAAGGGAGCAGAGCCTGTTTCACCACTGAAGCACAGACATAAAGGTCAGGTTCAGACGTAGCATGGACGCATGGGTCCAATGGACCCACAGTTCCGCACCCCATGCCCGCTCTCCCATCCTCGTCTGGAAAGACAGCCCACACAGTCAATCAGGCCAGAGTGAGGGAGTAGCTAAGGCCCAGTGCAGTGCCAGCATTCGAGCATAGCGCTGGCACTGCTAAACTGGAGTTAAGGACGGCGAAATTCTACTCTGACCGAAGGTACAGAGTGGAGTTTGGCGAGGGAAACCACAGGTCCCTTTTCACCCCTAGCTCCAGTTTGCCGAGTTCAGACATGCAGCTTCAGAAACCGGAGGTGAAGGGACCTCCAGTTTCCCAGTACGCCCGAACTTGGCCAATGTGTCCTGCAACAGTACTGGGAGCCTGGAACCTAATCCTTCTTTCCTGCTGCAGCACAGTAGAACATAGGATATGTTCCTTACAGCCTGAATCCTATGCATGTTTCTTCAGAAGAAAGAGAAATCCCATGGGGTTCCATGCACAGGATCGCAGCCTTAAATGGCTAGCTACTAAGCCAAGTGCAAATATGTGCATATCCACTCCCCCACTTTGTCATGTCATTATCTTAACAGTTCATCAACAATATCTGTCAGACTACCATCCACACCTGGTTCTGAAAATACATATTTACTATATTATTATAGTTCTTTCAAATGAACATTGCCACATGGTGGCCACTAACTGCCTTACTCCATGGCAGCAATAAATGCACTGAAAGCTTTAGCCTCCAACCACACAGTGGCTATTACCATCATGCTGAAATCTAGGGATGTAATCTGTGGTGTTGATGCTTGCTTCATTGCATGACTGGAGGCTACAGACAAACCACCAGCTCTCCATGCTATTAGAACCATGCAGCTGGTTTTTAAGCAGCAACCACATGGCCAATGTTATTCAAAATCGCTCCTATTTAATATGCTATAGGTATACTCATGAGGAGTAAGCTACAATAAGGAGATGGCAAACTTCACAACAGCTTCAAAATTGCTCCCTGTTGCACTGCATTTGAGAGATTATTTACAGCCAACTTTCAGTGTTAATGATCATATAGGAAAAGTATAAACTATTAGTATTGTAGCTGTATTCGTATCTGTTTCTAATAAAAAGGGAAACTTCCTTGGGTGTATCAAGGTTTTAAAAACTGAGCCTCCTTTATGGACATCACAGTTGGCAGAAGACAAACCTATGAGGCTCAGAAAGTAAACAATAACAACAAATGGTTTACATCAGGCCTTGACCATTTTTCTTTCGATCTAGGAACCAGACCAAAAATTTAGGAGTCAAACAATGGACACTTGACAAAATAACTAGACTTAATAACAGACCTTGTGGAAAGGAGGGTGAATGAGCGTCTCTTTATCCCCTTTAGAAGTAACAAATCACAATTTTATTAAAGAACTCTACTTATGTATATCCCCAGTCTTAGTGCCACAATTAAATTTCTAGATGCCATGGCTCCCTGACACCTGGGATTTGTCAAGCCCTGCTTTACATGCATTCTGCTTTCCTCCCCAAAGAGATACTGCTAAAAATCAAATCACATTCCAAATATTTTTTAAAATGTTTTAAATGTCTATTTAAAAAAAACACCTTAAAAGCTTTTTGTAGTATATTGAAATAAATAACATGCCTTAAAATAAGAACGCTGTATTAACAAGTTTCAGCAAAGTACTATCAGTGCAAATCTGTGCATACACGAGGTTTTAACATACATATTATGGAACATATTTTACAGAAGCTGAAACCAAATTAAACCAGTCATTTCAGTTGCCTAAATCACATAAAACAAGTGTTCTTGATTAAACATCAATATTACAAGGAATTAAAAGAGTCTATACTAGAGTTCAAACCACCAGTCCCCTTCCAAGCAGTCTCTGCTCACTCCAATGGCACAACGAAATTAAGCAATTTTTTCCTAGTGCCATAGACAACCTGAGTGCTTCTTACTGAAATAATAGGAATTTTGAAACATGTGTAGGTTCAGTTATTTCAGCCTAATTTTAATTTTTATCAGTATTGCATGTAATTTTTCAATACTGGAAAATGTGGTAAATAAGGCAGTTTACTGAAATTGCAATATCTTCATGAGCAACAGTGATTTGGCAAGCCTAGCTTGTTGCTAAAAAAGCAAACTATTTCTTCAACACAAACAAGCCCAGTCATAAGAACTGAATATTGCCAGACTGCTCTTCATTACGGCCAAATCTGACCCAGCAATCCGGAGCAGCTCTCCACAGACAAATAAACAGCAAATACTTACAGGGGAAAGCCTTGTAGAACTGATTCCTTAATCAACAGTTAAAGAAGCAAATTAGAGCTGCCCTATCACAAAAAAATTAATTCCAGATTGCAGTTATTGTCTTAAGTACAAGAGAGCTGTCTCATAGGTTAGGCTGGATAATTTCATTTTAAAAGTATCTCTAAAATTTGCCATCCCATGGGATTTGCGGTTTTCTCCATCGTTATAGAACTGTAAACCTCTGGATGTCAAAGATTGGGTAATTTCTTTCAGATGGTCCTCTTCTCCACAATACATGAATGTAATGGGTGAGAACCAATTGTTGCCAAAAGCAACCAGCAAGGAGTTAAAATGATTTTTTTTTTTAAGTATAGAAAAAGCATAACAAGTTTTTGTTTGAATATTGTCCTGTTTATTGACTTAAACACTTTTCAATCTGGCTTTCATTTAACTGCATTAAGATTGTACTGTTTCTTAAAATGTCCAATGCACACAGCTGGTTACGGCATGTCTATACAAGCATGAATATGGGGTCTTACCTGTATCAGGTGTAATCAAATGCATACAACACTAATTGTGCCCTTCATTGGCCCTGTTCCAAAAGTTCGTTATAGTAAT